>NC_059204.1:6660377-6887877 GCF_020615455.1 Coregonus clupeaformis | reverse complement strand
GAGATCGGCGCTCGCCTTATGACGAGCGGATGGCCCGCTGCAGGTGGACGTGTGCAGCGTTCCATGTCTCCTCCGAGCGCCGCACCCACTCATCCACCGCAGGAGCCTCGATCTGGCCTCTGCTGCCAAGGTGCCAGAACCGGCTGGTAACCTAACACACATTGGAAAGGGGTTAGGTTAGTGGAGGAATGGCGTAGGGAATTCTGGGCCATTTCGGCCCAGGGAACGTACCTTGCCCACTCCTCTGGCCGGTCCTGGCAGTATGTTCTAAGAAACCTACCCACATCCTGGTTCACACGTTCCACCTGCCCATTACTCTCCGGGTGGTAACCCGAGGTGAGGCTCACCGAGACCCCCAATCGCTCCATAAAAGCTCTCCAGACTCTGGAGGTAAATTGGGGACCTCGATCAGACACAATATCCTCGGGTACCCCGTAGTGCCGGAACACATGGGTGAATAGTGCTTCGGCGGTTTGCAGGGCAGTAGGAAGGCCCGGCATGGGGAGCAAACGACAGGCCTTAGAAAACCGGTCCACAACGACCAGTATAGTGGTATTCCCCTGTGAAGGAGGAAGGTCAGTTAGAAATCCACCGAGAGGTGAGACCATGGTCGTTGTGGAACGGGCAGGGGTAGTAACTACCCCTAGGCAGATGTCTAGGCGCCTTACACTGGGCGCACACCGAGCAGGAGGAAACATAAACCCTCACATCCCTCGCCAACGTGGGCCACCAGTACTTGGCACTAAGACAGTGCACTGTCCGGCCGATACCAGGGTGTCCAGAGGAGGGTGACGTGTGAGCCCAATAGATCAATCGATCCCGAACCTCGAGCGGAGCGTACTTCCGACCCTCCGGGCATTGAGGTGGACTAGGGTCGGTGCGTAACGCTCGCTCGAGTTCAGCATCGACCTCCCACACTACCGGTGCCACCAGACACGACTCCGGCAGTATGGGAGTGGGCTCCACGGACCTCTCCTCCGTGTCATACCGCCGAGACAGTGCGTCTGCCTTACCATTCTGTGACCCAGGGATGTACGTGATCTTGAATGTGAACCGGGTCAAAAACATATTCCACCTCGCCTGGCGAGGGTTCAGCCTCCTCGCTGCCCGGATGTACTCCAGGTTACGGTGGTCCGTCAAAATGAGGAAAGGGTGTTGAGCCCCCTCAAGCCAGTGCCTCCACACCTTTAGGGCCTGTACCACGGCTAACAGCTCCCTGTCCCCTACGTCATAGTTTCGCTCCGCCGGACTGGCTTCTTGGAATAAAAGCACAGGGGCGGAGTTTAGGTGTTGCGCCGGACCGTTGCGAAAGCACGGCTCCTATACCGGCCTCTGACGCGTCCACCTCTACCTGAAATGGCAAAGAGGGATCCGGATGCGCCAGCACCGGGCCGAGGTAAACAGGTCCTTCAGCCTCCCAAACGCCCTGTCCGCCTCAGCAGACCACTGCAGACGCACGGACCCCCTTCAAAAGAGACGTGATGGGAGCTGCCACCTGTCCAAAACCCCCGGATAAACCTCCGGTAGTAATTCGCAAACCCCAAAAACTGCTGCACCTCCTTCACAGTGGTTGGTGTTTGCCAATTACGCACGGCTGACACCCGGTCTACCTCCATCTTCACCCCTGACGCAGACAACTGATACCCCAAAAAGGAGACAGACTCCTGGAAAAACAGACACTTCTCTGCCTTGACATACAGGTCGTGCTCCACCAGCCTCCGCAACACTCTGCGCACCAGGGCCACATGCTCGACTCGGGTAGGCGAGTACACGAGAATGTCATCTATGTACACAACCACCCCCTGCCCCTGCATGTCCCTGAAGATCTCATCCACGAATTATTGGAAAACTGACGGAGCGTTCATCAACCCGTATGGCATGACAAGATACTCGTAATGGCCCGAGGTGGTACTAAAGGCTGTCTTCCATTCATCGCCCTCCCTGATGCGCACCAAGTTGTACGCGCTCCTGAGATCTAATTTAGTGAAGAAACGCGCCCCATGCAATGACTCAGTCATGGTCGCAATCAGCGGGAGTGGATAACTGTACTTCACCGTGATCTGATTGAGACCACGGTAATCGATGCACGGGCGTAACCCACCATCCTTTTCTTCACAAAAAGAAACTCGAGGACGCAGGGGAAGTGGAAGGCCGTATGTATCCTTGTCTCAGAGATTCGTCTATGTAAGTCTCCCATAGCTTTCTTCTCCTCCTGAGACAGAGGATACACATGGCTCCGTGGGAGCGCAGCTCCTGCCTGGAGGTCTATCGCACAATCTCCCCTGCCTATGGGGCGGCAACTGCGTCGCCCTCGACTTACTAAACGCAATAGCCAAATCCCCATACTCAGGGGGAACGTGCAATGCGGGCACCTGGTTTGGACTCTCCACCGAGGTAGCCCCTACGGAAAGCGACCAAACATCGACCCACACACTGAGCAGACCACTCCATCAGAGCTCTCTCCTGCCACGAAATAGATGGGTTATGGGTACTCAACCAGGGCATGCCCAGCACCACCGGATACGCAGGCGAGTCGATCAGAAATAGCTGGATCATCTCCTGATGACCCCCCTGCGCACACATCCTAAGTGGCGCTGTAACCTCCCTGATCAAGCCCGCACCTAACGGACGGCTATCTAGGGCATGAACGGGAAAGGAACGTCAACAGGTAGAAGGGGAATCCCTAAGGCTAAACAAAATTGCTTATCAACAAAATTCCCAGCCGCGCCTGAATCTACCAGCGCCTTATGCTGGGAATGAGGTGCTACCTGTGGAAAACGCACAGGTATACAAAAGTGTGCAACAGAGAGCTCTGGGTGAGTGGGGCGCCTACTCACCTGGAAGGACTCCCCAGTGCGGGACCTGTCGTCTTCCCCCCTAGGAGGCCATCCCCAGCACCTAGCCGCAGTGTGTCCTCCCCGACCACAGTTGGTGCAGGAGATGGGCCCCCTCGTATTCTGACCCCTCCTCTCTCTAGCGCCAGCGCCACCGAGCTCCATGGGGCACGGCTCGGAAGTGCTGGAGGGTGAAATGGACGGACCCCCCTCGGGACGTCCGCGGGTAGCTAGCAGGTTATCCAGCCTGATGGACATGTCGACCAACTGGTCGAACGAGAGACTGGTGTCCCTACAGGCCAGCTCCCTACGGACGTCCTCACGTAGACTACATCGATAGTGATCGATGAGGGCCCGCTCATTCCACCCTGCATCCGCCGCTAGAGTGCGGAATTCTAAGGCGAACTCCTGGGCACTCCTCCTCCCCTGCCGGAGGCCGAACAGACGCTCCCCGCCGCTTCCTCCGGGGATGGTGCAAACACCGCCCTGAAGCGGCGGGAGAACTCGTCGTAGGTGATGGTGTTAGCGTCTATTCTCCTCCACTCTGCGTTGGCCCATTCCAACGCTTTACCGGAAAGGCAGGAGATCAGGGCGGACACGCTCTCGTGCCCCGAGGGCGCCGGGTGCACGGTGGCCAGGTAAAGCTCCACCTGGAGAAGGAATCCCTGACACCCGGCAGCGGTCCCATCGTAGGCCCTCGGGAGCGAGAGTCGAACTCCTCTGGGTTCCGGAGCGGGAAGAGGCTGACTCGCCGATGGCGCGGGCAGGGACGATGGTAGTGGAGGTGTCCCTCGGGTCTCCCAGCCTCTGATGGTGGTGATCACCTCCTGCAATGCGGACCCCATCCGCAGGATCTGGTCATCTAGCTGGCGGACCCTGTCCTCCAGCGTCGCCTGCGCTGCTTCGGCTCCTGCTGATTCCATTTAACGGTGTGTGATTCTGTCAAGGATGTTGTAAGTGGGTGTGGTGGTGGAATCAGGCGCAGGACGCAGAAGTATAATTCCAAAGACTTTAGTGAAAATATCTAACCGTGCAGCAGTAAATAGCCCGAAGGCGAAACTCCGCGCGCAGGCGAAACAAAACGGGCGCACAGACAGGTGCGACAAAACTCTCCAAACTATGGAGGACAGGCTCTACCGAGCAAATAGTCAAAACATCCAGCAACCAAGCACGACAGTGAAAACAATCACACACAACACCTGACAAACACAACGAGAACTAAATAGGACACTAATGACACTAAATGATAACAGGTGTGACAACAATCAGACAAAAGCAAACGAACATAGAAACATGCAACGGTGGCAGCTAGTATTCCGGAGACGACGAACGCCGAAGCCTGCCCGAGCAAGGAAGAGAGGCAGCCTCGGCCGAAACCGTGACAGATGGAGAAAATGAGAGAGGAGGAGACGTGTGTTTTCACTCATCCGTGTACTGTAAGAGCCTACGTGCTGATTGAAAACACAGCACATAAACTCTTACTGTTCAAGGCTGAGAGAATGTGGGGGAGAGAAGAGCGAGAGAGGGGAGGAGAAAGAGAGGAGAGAAAGAGAGGAGAGGAAGAGAGGAGAGGAGAGGAGAGAAATTGGGAAGCAGAGAAAGTATGCACTCTAACACTCACACACACACACACACTCACGATAATGCTTCTGTAAACTACATTGATTGGATTAAAACAGTAATTTTTATACATGAGACATGTAGTCAGCCATCCCTCCCTCCATCCCTCCACCAACCCATCCCTCCCTCCATCCCTCCATCCCTCCATCCCTCCACCAACCAATCCCTCCCTCCCTCCATCCCTCCATCCCTCCCTCCCTCCATCCATCCATCCATCCATCCATCCATCCATCCATCCATCCATCCATCCATCCATCCATCCATCCATCCATCCATCCATCCATCCATCCCTCCCTCCATCCCTCCACCAACCAATCCCTCCCTCCCTCCATCCCTCCACCAACCAATCCCTCCCTCCCTCCATCCCTCCATCCATCCATCCCTCCCTCCCTCCCTCCCTCCCTCCCTCCCTCCCTCCCTCCCTCCCTCCTCCACCTTCATCCCTCCTCACCCTCCCTCCCTCCCTCCCTCCCTCCCTCCCTCCCTCCCTCCCTCCCTCCCTCCCTCCCTCCCTCCTCCCTCCCTCTCCCTCCTCCTCCCTCCACCTCTCCCCTCCCTCCCTCCACCCCTCATCCCTCCATCCTCCATCCCTCCATCCCTCCATCCCTCCATCCATCCCTCCATCCCTCCCTCCCCCCATCCATCCCTCCCTCCACCCCTCCATCCCTCCATCCCTCTTTCCCATCCCTCCCTCCCTCCCTCCATCCCTCCCTCCACCCATCCATCCACCCCCTCCATCCATCCATCCCTCCCTCCACCCCCCCATCCCTCCCTCCTCCATCCCTCCCTCCACCCATCCAGCCATCCCTCATCCCTCCATCCCTCCCTCCCTCCATCCCTCCATCCATCCATCCCTCCATCCCTCCATCCATCCACCCCTCCATCCACTCCTCCCTCCCTTCCTCCCTGTCCCTCCACACCTCCTACCAAGCCTTTTTTCCATCCCTTCCACTCTCCCATCCTATCCGGATGATGACTAATACTTACCCCAGTCAGATGTGTCTGAGTCAGACAGGCACCTGTGAGGACGGCCAAACCACAGAGCTGTCTGCCAGGACCTCGGCTGTGGCCCCTCAGCCCAATAACACGGACACCCGCCGATGACATCATACAGCAGTCATGTGACCTGCCCCCCACTTCATTCCACTTCCTCTGACCTAGAGAGAGAAAAGAGAGAGAGAGAGAGAGAGAGAGGGAGAGTCAGGGAGAGAGAGAGAGAGAGAAAAATAGAGAGAGTGAGAGAGAGAGAGAGAGAGAGAGAGGAGAGGGAGAGAAAAGAGAGAGGAGAGGGAGAGGGAGAGTCAGGGAGAGAGAGAGAGAGAAAAAAAATAGAGAGAGTGAGAGAGAGAGAGAGAGAGAGGAGAGGGAGAGAAAAGAGAGAGGAGAGGGAGAGGGAGAGTCAGAGAGAGAGAGAGAGAGAGAGAGAGAGGGAGAATCAGGGAGAGAGAGAGGGGGAGAGAGAGGGAAAGAGGGCGGGAGGAGGGAGAGAAATAGCGAATTTGCAGAGAATGACAGACAGGGAGAAGTAATGATGATTTTGGCTTCAACCGCAGTACACACTGTCCACATAAACAGGAAAACCATGGAGGAGGAGAGGAGAGAGAGAGAGAGAGAGAGAGAGAGAGAGAGAGAGAGAGAGAGAGAGAGAGAGAGAGAGAGAGAGAGAGAGAGAGAGAGAGAGAGAGAGAGAGAGAGAGAGAGAGAGAGAGAGAGAGAGAGAGAGAGAGAGAGAGAGAGAGAGAGAGAGAGAGAGAGAGAGAGAGAGAGAATAAAACGTTCAACACAAATCACACCTATATGGACACAGAGGAACACAACACGCAAAGAACGTTCAATCACACACAGCTGGTGATGTTCAGCATTGAAGGAGCACAGTGACCTGATGCATGCTCTGACGTTCATATCCCTCTCCCTCTCTCTCCCTTCATCACCCTCTCTCTCCCTTCATCACCCCCTCTCTCCCTCTCTCTCCCTTCATCACTCCCTCTCTCCCTTCATCTCCCTCTCTCTCCCTTCATCGCCCTCTCTCTCCCTCCCTCTCCCTCTCTCTCCCTTCATCACCCCCCTCTCTCCCTTCATCTCCCCCTCTCTCCCTTCATCACCCCCTCTCTCCCTTCATCACCCCCCTCTCTCCCTTCATCACCCCCTCTCTCCCTTCATCACCCCCTCTCTCCCTTCATCACCCTCTCTCCCTTCATCTCCCTCTCTCTCCCTTCATCACCCTCTCTCTCCCTTCATCTCCCTCTCTCTCCCTTCATCACCCCCTCTCTCCCTTCATCTCCCTCTCTCTCCCTTCATCTCCCTCTCTCTCCCTTCATCACCCCCTCTCTCCCTTCATCTCCCTCTCTCTCCCTTCATCTCCCTCTCTCTCCCTTCATCACCCCTCTCTCCCTTCATCTCCCTCTCTCTCCCTTCATCACCCCCTCTCTCCCTTCATCACCCCCTCTCTCCCTTCATCACCCCCTCTCTCCCTTCATCCCCCCCTCTCTCCCTTCATCCCCCCCTCTCTCCCTTCATCACCCCCTCTCTCCCTTCATCTCCCTCTCTCTCCCTTCATCACCCTCTTTCTCCCTTCATCTCCCTCTCTCTCCCTTCATCACCCTCTCTCTCCCTTCATCTCCCTCTCTCTCCCTTCATCACTCCCTCTCTCCCTTCATCACCCCCTCTCTCCCTTCATCACCCTCTCTCTCCCTCCCTCCCTCCCGCCCTCCCTCCCTCCCTCCCTCCTCTCTCTCTCCCTCTCCCTCCCTTCATCACCCCCTCTCTCCCTCCCTCTCCCTCTCTCTCCCTCCCTCTCCCTCTCTCTCCCTTCATCACCCCCTCTCTCCCTTCATCACCCCCTCTCTCCCTTCATCACCCCCTCTCTCCCTTCATCACTCCCTCTCTCCCTTCATCACCCCCTCTCTCCCTTCATCTCCCCCTCTCTCCCTTCATCACCCTCTCTCTCCCTTCATCTCCCTCTCTCTCCCTTCATCTCCCTCTCTCTCCCTTCATCTCCCTCTCTCTCCCTTCATCTCCCTCTCTCTCCCTTCATCTCCCTCTCTCTCCCTTCATCACCCCCTCTCTCTCCCTTCATCACCCTCTCTCTCCCTTCATCTCCCTCTCTCTCCCTTCATCTCCCTCTCTCTCCCTTCATCACCCACTCTCTCCCTTCATCACTCCCTCTCTCCCTTCATCACCCCCTCTCTCCCTTCATCTCCCCCTCTCTCCCTTCATCACCATCTCTCTCCCTTCATCTCCCTCTCTCTCCCTTCATCTCCCTCTCTCTCCCTTCATCTCCCTCTCTCTCCCTTCATCTCCCTCTCTCTCCCTTCATCTCCCTCTCTCTCCCTTCATCTCCCTCTCTCTCCCTTCATCTCCCTCTCTCTCCCTTCATCACCCCTCTCTCTCCCTTCATCTCCCTCTCTCTCCCTTCATCTCCCTCTCTCTCCCTTCATCTCCCTCTCTCTCCCTTCATCTCCCTCTCTCTCCCTTCATCTCCCTCTCTCTCCCTTCATCTCCCTCTCTCTCCCTTCATCTCCCTCTCTCTCCCTTCATCACCCCCTCTCTCCCTTCATCACCCTCTCTCTCCCTTCATCACCCTCTCTCTCCCTTCATCACCCTCTCTCTCCCTTCATCACCCTCTCTCTCCCTTCATCACCCCCTCTCTCCCTTCATCACCCTCTCTCTCCCTTCATCACCCCCTCTCTCCCTTCATCACCTCCTCTCTCCCTTCATCACCCCCTCTCTCCCTTCATCACCCCCTCTCTCCATTCATCACCCCCTCTCTCCCTTCATCACCCCCCTCTCTCCCTTCATCACCCCCTCTCTCCCTTCATCACCCCCCTCTCTCCCTTCATCACCCCCCTCTCTCCCTTCATCACCTCCTCTCTCCCTTCATCACCCCCTCTCTCCCTTCATCACCCCCTCTCTCCCTTCATCACCCCCTCTCTCCATTCATCACCCCCTCTCTCCATTCATCACCCCCTCTCTCCATTCATCTTCATCGCCCCCTCTATCTTTGTTTGTAAACAGAGCGATGTGTCAGATGATTGCGTCATTGCTGGCCTTTCATTAGAACTGCGCACACACACACACACACACTCACACACACACACACACACACACACACACAATAACACACACAATAACACACACACACACACACAGGAACGTGTGGCATTCAGGAACACACACACCACAAATGGAAAGTCATGCTCACATTGATTCCACCTGGTTCCAAAAAGCAAAACAAGTCCCATTCCAACTGTCCCAGTTCACAAAATGATGATGATGGTGATGATGACGATGATGAAGGTGGTAGCAGAGAGCTGAGGAGAAGATGACGTGTTGAAGATGAAATATTGCTTTGGTTCGGGAGATCAAATCCACACAGGTTCTGAAGCAGTCTGGTATTAGTAATAGTAGTAGTCAGTATTAGTAGCAGTAGTAATAGTAGTAGTCAGTATTAGTAGTGGTCCTCTGTAGCTCAGCTGGTAGAGCACGGCGCTTGTAACGCCAAGGTAGTGGGTTCGATCCCCGGGACCACCCATACACAAAAATGTATGCACGCATGACTGTAAGTCGCTTTGGATAAAAGCGTCTGCTAAATGGCATATTATTATTATTATTATTATAGTAGCAGTAGTAATAGTAGTAGTCAGTATTAGTAGCAGTAGTAATAGTAGTAGTCAGTATTAGTAGCAGTAGTAATAGTAGTAGTCAGTATTAGTAGCAGTAGTAATAGTAGTAGTCAGTATTAGTAGCAGTAGTAATAGTAGTAGTCAGTATTGGTAGCAGTAGTAATAGTAGTAGTCAGTATTAGTAGCAGTAGTAATAGTAGTAGTCAGTATTAGTAGCAGTAGTAATAGTAGTAGTCAGTATTAGTAGCAGTAGTAATAGTAGTAGTCAGTATTAGTAGCAGTAGTAATAGTAGTAGTCAGTATTAGTAGCAGTAGTAATAGTAGTAGCCAGTATTAGTAGCAGTAGTAATAGTAGTAGTCAGTATTAGTAGCAGTAGTAATAGTAGTAGTAAGTATTAGTAGCAGTAGTAATAGTAATAGTAGTAGTCAGTATTAGTAGCAGTAGTAATAGTAGTAGTCAGTATTAGTAGCAGTAGTAATAGTAGTAGCCAGTATTAGTAGCAGTAGTAATAGTAGTAGTCAGTATTAGTAGCAGTAGTAATAGTAGTAGTCAGTATTAGTAGCAGTAGTAATAGTAGTAGTCAGTATTAGTAGCAGTAGTAATAGTAGTAGTAAGTATTAGTAGCAGTAGTAATAGTAATAGTAGTAGTCAGTATTAGTAGCAGTAGTAATAGTAGTAGTCAGTATTAGTAGCAGTAGTAATAGTAGTAGCCAGTATTAGTAGCAGTAGTAATAGTAGTAGTCAGTATTAGTAGCAGTAGTAATAGTAGTAGCCAGTATTAGTAGCAGTAGTAATAGTAGTAGTCAGTATTAGTAGCAGTAGTAATAGTAGTAGCCAGTATTAGTAGCAGTAGTAATAGTAGTAGTCAGTATTAGTAGCAGTAGTAATAGTAGTAGCCAGTATTAGTAGCAGTAGTAATAGTAGTAGTCAGTATTAGTAGCAGTAGTAATAGTAGTAGTCAGTATTAGTAGCAGTAGTAATAGTAGTAGTAAGTATTAGTAGCAGTAGTAATAGTAATAGTAGTAGTCAGTATTAGTAGCAGTAGTAATAGTAGTAGTCAGTATTAGTAGCAGTAGTAATAGTAGTAGCCAGTATTAGTAGCAGTAGTAATAGTAGTAGTCAGTATTAGTAGCAGTAGTAATAGTAGTAGCCAGTATTAGTAGCAGTAGTAATAGTAGTAGTCAGTATTAGTAGCAGTAGTAATAGTAGTAGCCAGTATTAGTAGCAGTAGTAATAGTAGTAGTCAGTATTAGTAGCAGTAGTAATAGTAGTAGTCAGTATTAGTAGCAGTAGTAATAGTAGTAGTCAGTATTAGTAGCAGTAGTAATAGTAGTAGTCAGTATTAGTAGCAGTAGTAATAGTAGTAGCCAGTATTAGTAGCAGTAGTAATAGTAGTAGTCAGTATTAGTAGCAGTAGTAATAGTAGTAGCCAGTATTAGTAGCAGTAGTAATAGTAGTAGTCAGTATTAGTAGCAGTAGTAATAGTAGTAGCCAGTATTAGTAGCAGTAGTAATAGTAGTACCTGGCTAGTATCCTGGTAAGAGTCTTTAGTGACCAGGCAGTTTGGAGTTGAAGGACCTCTTTTATATACACACTCTCTGCGGCCCCTCCCTGTATAGCATCTCCCGTGACAACAAGGCTTCTAGAATCAAAATACAGCATGTCGGTCTGGACACACCTACTGCCTTCTCCATCTTCCCCTAACATACTAAACATACTGCTTTCAGAACCTGAGAGAGAGAGAGAGAGAGAGAAAGGGAGGAACCACCCCCCCTTCTCCCTCCCTCTGTTATTTCTTGGTTGTTGTGCAACAGAGGAGGAACAGATTCCAGAGCAGAGAGTCACAGTTCTGTTGTAAAACTTACTGGCAACACTGACTCTCTCCATCCCTCTCTCTCTCCATCCCTCTCCTTGTTATCAAAACCATGTGTGTGTGTGTGTGTGTACGCACATGCTAAGGTCTAGGAGGGACAGAAGGGACACAGGGGAGAACAGGAGGGGTAAAAGATAGAGAAAATAACTACAGCTAGTCAGACATAGAAGCAGACAGGCAGACAGAGAGAGAGAGACAGACAGACAGACATAGAGGCAGACAGGCAGACAGAGAGAGATAGACAGACAGACAGACAGACAGCTAGTCAGACAGACAGACAGACAGACAGACAGACAGACAGACATAGAGGCAGACAGGCAGACAGAGATAGATAGACAGACAGACAGACAGACAGACAGCTAGTCAGACATAGACAGACAGACAGACAGACAGACAGACAGACAGACAGACAGACAGACAGACAGACAGCTGGTCAGACAGCTGGTCAGACATAGGCAGACAGACAGACAGACAGACAGACAGACAGACAGACAGACAGACAGACAGACAGACAGACAGACAGACAGACAGCTGGTCAGACACAGACAGACAGGCAGACAGAGAGACAGACAGACAGACAGGCAGACAGAGAGAGCTTTCCAGAATAAGGCAGATATCTTGTGATAATTGGGTAGTTTAGAGGTCAGAAATGGATAGAGTAAGATGAGTGTGAGGAGGAGAGGAAAAGAGCTTGGTAGGGCGTGGGGATAAAAGAGACATGGAAAAGGTAGACAGAGAGAGAGATGGACAGACAGACAGACAGACAGCTAGTCAGACAGAGAGAGAGAGAGAGATAGACATACAGACAGCTAGTCACAGAGAGGCAGACAGGCAGACAGAGAGAGAGATAGACAGACAGACAGACAGACAGACAGCTAGTCAGACAGAGAGAGAGAGAGAGATAGACAGACAGACAGCTAGTCACAGAGAGGCAGACAGGCAGACAGAGAGAGAGATAGACAGACAGACAGACAGACAGACAGACAGCTAGTCAGACAGAGAGAGAGAGAGAGATAGACAGACAGACAGACAGACAGACAGCTAGTCAGACAGAGAGAGAGAGAGAGAGAGATAGACAGACAGACAGACAGACAGACAGCTAGTCAGACAGAGAGAGAGAGAGAGATAGACAGACAGACAGCTAGTCACAGAGGCAGACAGGCCGACAGAGAGAGAGAGATAGACAGACAGACAGACAGCTAGTCACAGAGGCAGACAGGCCGACAGAGAGAGAGAGATAGACAGACAGCTAGTCAGACAGAGGCAGACAGGCAGACAGAGAGAGAGAGAGAGACAGCTAGTCAGACAGAGAGAGAGAGAGAGATAGACAGACAGACAGCTAGTCACAGAGAGGCAGACAGGCAGACAGAGAGAGAGAGAGATAGACAGACAGACAGCTAGTCAGACAGAGGCAGACAGGCAGACAGAGAGAGAGAGAGATAGACAGACAGACAGCTAGTCACAGAGAGGCAGACAGGCAGACAGAGAGAGAGAGATAGACAGACAGACAGCTAGTCAGACAGAGGCAGACAGGCAGAGAGAGAGAGAGAGATAGACAGACAGACAGCTAGTCACACAGAGGCAGACAGGCAGACAGAGAGAGAGAGAGATAGACAGACAGACAGCTAGTCACAGAGAGGCAGACAGGCAGACAGAGAGAGAGAGATAGACAGACAGACAGCTAGTCAGACAGAGGCAGACAGGCAGACAGAGAGAGAGAGAGAGACAGATGAGTGTGAGGAGGAGAGCTTGGTAGGGCGTGGGGATAAAAGAGACATGGAAATTAGAATTGAAAGGCTGAATGGAGTTGTGGAGAGAGAGGAAGGACAAGACGGAAGGAGAGAGAGAAGACAAGAGAGAGAAAGAGAGAGAGCGAGAGAGAATATATATATTTTTTAAATCTAACATTGATAAGTTTCTGTATCTGTTAGGTGAAATACTGCAGTGTGCAATCATCGCAGCAAAATGTGTGACACGTTGCGATAAGAAAAGGGCAACCAGTGGAGCACAAACACCAAAGTAAATAAAACCTACACTGACTAAACAAAAATATAAACGCAACATGCAACAATTTCAAAGATTTTACTGAGTTACAGTTCATATAAGGAAATCAGTCAATTGAAATAAATTCAATAGGCCCTAATCTATGGATTTCACATGACTGGGAATACAGGTATGCATCTGTTGGTCACAGATACCTTTTTTTTAAAAGGTAGGGGCGTGGATCAGAAAACCAGCCAGTATCTGGTGTGACCGTTTGCCTCATGCAGCGCGACACATCTCCTTCGCATAGAGTTGATCCGGCTGTTGATTGTGGAATGTTTTCCCACTCCTCTTCAATGGCTGTGCGAAGTTGCTGTATATTGGTGGGAACTGGAACACGCTGTCATATACATAAATCCAGAGCATCCCAAACATGCTCAATGGGTTACATGTCTGGTGAGTGTGCAGGCCACGGAAGAACTGGGACATTTTCAGCTTCCAGGAATTGTGTACAGATCCTTGTGACATGGGGCCGTGTATTTTTTTATATTTTTTTAGTCATTTAGCAGACGCTCTTATCCAGAGCGACTTACAGTTAGTGAGTGCATACATTTTTCATACTGGCCCCCCATGGGAATCGAACCCACAACCCTGGCGTTGCAAGCGCCATGCTCTACCAACTGAGCTACAGGAGGGTGCATTATCATGCTGAAACATGAGGTGATGGAGGAGGATGAATGGCAACACAATGGGTCTCAGGATCTCATCACGGTATCTCTGTGCATTCAAATTGCCATCAATAAAATTCAACTTAGTTTGTTGTCCGTAGCTTATGCCTGCCCATACCATAACCCCACCCCCACCATGGGGCACTCTGTTCACGACGTTGACATCAGCAAACCACTCACCCACACGACTCCATACATGTGGTCTGCGGTTATGAGGCTGGTTGGACATAATGCCAAATTCTCTAAAACGATGTTGGAGGCAGTTTATGGTAGAGAAATTAACATTCAATTCTCTGGCAACAGCTCTGGTGGACATTCCTACAGTCAGCATGCCAATTGCACGCTCCCTCAAAACTTGAGACATTTGTGGCATTGTGTTGTGTGACAAAACTGCACATTTTAGAGTGACCTTTTATTGTCCCCAGCACAAGGTGCACCTGTGTAATGATCACGCTGTTTAGTCAGCTTCTTTATATGCCACACCTGTCAGGTGGATGGATTATCTTGGCAAAGGAGAAATGTTCAATAACAGGGATGTGAACACATTTGTGCACAACATTTGAGAGAAATACGCTTTTTGGGCGTTTGGAACATTCCTGGGATTCTGGACTGCCTCTGGAAGCACAGCCAAACACACACCAAGATAAATCCATAAACACCCACGTATGTGTATGCGACCAATAACATTTGATGTATTCACAACCACACAAACACACCATAAAGACTCAGAACTAGTGATAAAAAATAAAAGTGATACAGTTTTGACGATATATCGTATCGTTTTGACAATATTATGTTTGTGCTAGTTGGCAGTTACCTGCAGAAAAACTCCAGCTTGTTCTGCATCTTATTTTTAAATAGGGAGCCAATTTGTTTTCAGCACTTTTATTTCCATGGACTGATCAAAACTCGTTTTCTCATGGCTCCTGTCCCTCTGCAGCAGACATATGGTGATCTATATGTTTGGACCATGAAATCACAATAAAAGCACAGTATTGAACTGCAATACATATAGAATGGTGAGAAACACAATACATATCGTATCAGCAACTAAGTATCATGATAATATATTATCGTGAGGTCCCTGGCAATTCCAAGTCCTACTCAGAACCCAGACACTCAACTCTCAAATCCATTACACACAAACACACACAGACACACACAATGAATCTGAACAGACAGAATACCAAAGCACAAACATTTACATTCCTGTATTACATTATCATACATACAGCAGACATGACACACATAACTACAGGGTCAGAGGAGGGAGGGGGAGAGAGAGATGGAGGGAGGGGGAGAGAGAGATGGAGGGAGGGGGAGAGAGAGATGGAGGGAGGGGGGGGAGAGATGGAGGGAGGGAGGGGAGAGGTGGAGGGAGGGGGGAGAGAGAGATGGAGGGAGGGGGAGAGATGGAGGGAGGGAGGGAGAGATGGAGGGAGGGGGAGAGAGAGATGGAGGGAGGGGGAGAGAGAGATGGAGGGAGGGGGGAGAGAGAGATGGAGGGAGGGGGGAGAGATGGAGGGAGGGGGGAGAGAGAGATGGAGGGAGGGGAGAGAGAGATGGAGGGAGGGGGAGAGAGAGATGGGAGGGGGGTCAGAGTAGGGAGAGAGAGAGAGGGGGGGTCAGAGTAGGGAGAGAGAGAGAGAGGGGGGGTCAGAGTAGGGAGAGAGAGAGAGAGGGGGGGGTCAGAGTAGGGAGAGAGGGAGAGAGGGGGGGGCAGAGTAGGGAGAGAGAGAGAGGGGGTCAGAGTAGGGAGAGAGAGAGAGAGAGGGGGTCAGAGTAGGGAGAGAGAGAGAGAGGGTCAGAGTAGGGAGAGAGAGAGAGAGGGGGGTCAGAGTAGGGAGAGAGAGAGAGGGGGTCAGAGTAGGGAGAGAGAGAGAGAGGGGGTCAGAGTAGGGAGAGAGAGAGAGAGGGTCAGAGTAGGGAGAGAGAGAGAGGGGGGGTCAGAGTAGGGAGAGAGAGAGAGAGGGTCAGAGTAGGGAGAGAGAGAGAGAGGGTCAGAGTAGGGAGAGAGAGAGAGAGGGTCAGAGTAGGGAGAGAGAGAGAGGGGGTCAGAGTAGGGAGAGAGAGAGAGAGGGGGTCAGAGTAGGGAGAGAGAGAGAGAGGGTCAGAGTAGGGAGAGAGAGAGAGAGGGGGTCAGAGTAGGGGGAGAGAGAGAGAGAGAGAGAGAGAGAGAGGGTACAGGCTACTGGAACACTGTCATATGAAAGCAGGAAGGGGAAAAGAGAGGATTGAGATTCTCATCTGGAAGCAATCATGATGATAGCAACAGTCTAACACGTGGAAGCTTCCACTACGAAAGAACACTGAGTCCTTGCCCTCTTCCCACAAACACACACACACACACACACACACACACACAAACACACAAACACACACAGGAGAAAAATTGTAAATCAGTGCCAGATATGATACACTATACTCTGACCCTTGTGGTGTCTGTCGGTACTGCAGCAGAAGGTCACAAAATTGCATCAATGAGACTTCATGCTTCTACCAAATTTACATTTTGGCTACTGATGGCAGGGTTGGTAAGTGGATACAGTTCACGACAATCTTGTCATGGAATCAAACACAAAATTGCTAAATATCCGTCAAAGTTTTGGCAATTTATTTTTCAACAAACATTTCCCCCCCCCTCCCTGCCCTGAGAATGACAGCTCTCTATGCAGGTACTGTGGTTGCCTCTTTGGTTTCTTAACATCATATGAAAGTTAAAGATGCTGGAGTGTATGAAGAAGAATTATGACTTTGCTAATGTTTTCAAGTGGAACCTGAGAGGAGGTTTATTCAGTTTTAGAGGGAGCAGTTTTGTGGTGACACACCATAGAACAGAGGAAGTCTGTTGTGTGAAGACAGGTGATTGGTCTGTAGGGGAACACCCATATCAGATTACATAGAATATATACCACAGTAAAGACAAAAGAGGTCAGAATAATCATATTAGAGATGGGGCGATTATTCTCCGGGTATCTGCAGGTATCTGTAAATCGACGCTGTAACCCTTTGTTATGAATAAACCTTATGATGAAAATACAGCGTCAGCGGGTCCTCCTTGTCACCACAGCATAATTAGCAACGTTAACTCGACACTACAAAATGGCGGCGAGGAATTTGGGACGGAATTGCGTTTTTTCTCAGCGTTTCATTCATGGGCGCTGAGCTGACTCTGGCTCCAGAGGCAGACAAGGGTGAGTTTGCTCTCAACTTTGGGCTCTGGTCGGTTCGTGTGTCTGTGTGTGTGCGTTGAGAGAATGCACCGTTAAAAGAACTTGCGTGTGTGCGTTGCTGATGTGCTGTGGGATAGGAGTCCGTTCTAACTTTGTTTGCGCTGGTAAACAACGCAAAAAGGGGGGAGTGTCTGTAGAGATATTTTGCTTGAATGAAGTTCAAGAAGAATAGATTGAGAGGAATAAGGCCTAGGAATATGTGTATAACTTAGAACCGCTGCGAATCTACGGAAACCCTCTTAAGGAGGTGATCATTATGATGGGCCAAAAATCCTGATAACACGTTAGGTGAAGTAGGTAAGTCCATGGGGCTTGAGGCTGTGGTATATAATTCGGTTGTATGTTACCTCTCAGCTTGTGGTTGACGAATCATTTTGATTGACGTAACCGCTCATTGAATTTCCGCGGGAACTCGTGGTAGCAGAAATTTAGGAACAAAGGAATTTTACGACGCAGCGGAGGTTAAAATGCCAAATGCTTCATGCTAAATGCTTCATGCTAAATGATACATGCTACATGCTAATTTGATGCGTGCTACGTGCGGTATTTTTACCTTGGAGGTCCATTGGAATGGATCGAGCCTCCAGAACTGTGTTTAGGATAGTGTAGGATTTGTGTCCTATGATTTGTGAGCTCTGTTAAGTGTTATTGTTTGTCTATGAGGGGTAAAAGAGAGGAAATACAGCGGGACTGTTAACTTTCTTTTGCCTAGCGTGGAGAGAGCTGGGAGAGAGCTCCTTCCACTGTGAAATCGCAGTGATATTTGAACTGCCATGCGCGTGATTTTATGACTAGAGTGACGTAGGGGTAAATATGCCACTCCTCTGCTACACTCCTCTGCGGGGAGACGCAGACGAACGAAGGAACGAAGAGAGAGGAGAAGAGTTAGGCTAATGGTGTATTCTGGTTGTTAAATCGGCGGTTGTTTAAAGATGAAACTATTTGAGACCTATCGAATTGATAAATGAGAGAGAGATGTTGACGGATTAAAAATAAAAATAATTAAATAAATAAATAAAATAAAAAATGTTATTGAGCTATTTATATTATTCCTGAGTTAATTCTTAGCACGAATGTGACTGGAGGAATATTGAATGGTTGAAATAACTCAGTGACTGCATAAACTACTAAATTCTTGTCTGTTTCTTTGTTATTCTGTGATATGAGAGACGATAAGAGGAACGAGAGGAGAGAGAGAGAGCGGAAGTGCTGACGTGTACATCATGTGACAGGGTGTGACGCGACAGAGTCTGCTGCGACAGGATCAAGTCAAAATCAAGGCTAGTACTGTTTTATTTACAAAAACCTTGCCTTCCCATAAAGGATATGTTGTGTGCCTAGCTTAATTGATGTTATGACAATTTGACAAGGACTTGGCAAAAGACTGATCAATTGATGAAAATAAGAATTGCATTTTGGAGTTTTTGTGCATGAGTGGGTTTGATTAGAGTTGAGGGGAATCGAGTACTGACATTATTCTGTAAAATTAAGGTAATTGGATGCTTATTAAGCAATGAGTTTATGAGTACTGTAGTGTTGGAGGATTATAGGTCTATAAAATAAAATGAATAAATAAATTGATGAATAAATTAATTGATTAATTAATTAATTTGGGGAAGAGAAGAAAAGAAAAAAAAAAGAGAGAAAAAAAATAGGGAGGAAGCCATAAGGAAAAACTGCTGAGAAAAGGATCCCAAGAATTGGAGGAGAAGAATACATTGGCCAAGGAAACAGAGAAAAGTAAAAAGATGATGGAAGATGATATTTCGAGGACAAAACTTAGAATATAAGCTTTTGAAGAATACTGATATGTCAACAACAAGAAAGAACAGGACCAAGAAACTCTCAGAAAACTAGATGAAATACAACTGGGGGGAGAAGAAGAAGGAGAAGAAAAGCTTTGGTTATGAAGAATCAGTGTGCACCAAATCAACAATTACTGCTACAGCTTCAACTGAACAAGGTCAAATGCAATTGTACCAGCCACAACTAGTGGTACAAGTTGTTTCATATCCATAGATAGTTTCTGGAAAGAG
This sequence comes from Coregonus clupeaformis, assembly GCF_020615455.1. NCBI lineage: Eukaryota > Metazoa > Chordata > Actinopteri > Salmoniformes > Salmonidae > Coregonus > Coregonus clupeaformis. The sequence continues at coordinate 6,868,947 of NC_059204.1, read as the reverse complement.
GGAATTTCAGAGGAAGATACAGGAGCAAGTGAAGATCATCTGGAGGACAGGTGAACCCTTAAAGGAGCAAGGATTCTAGGAGTGCCTAGAAGATCCGAAGGGGGGTGTCAGCTGGTAGCACCAATTAGGGAAAAAAGATCCAACAATTGAAGTGAAAACAAAGGACTATGAGAAGTGATGATGGATAGTGGAAAAGCTTTTATCTGTGTTTAGCCTGAAGAGGTTACACATCTCACTATGTAAAATTAACTAATTAGGATAGGGATTTGAGGGAGTAAAACAGTTGATTACTCTTAAGGAACCAATTGAGATCTGCTATAAGAATGAGAGAAAATTAAAATACTCATACTGGTATCAGAATATATACCTATTGCATTGTTGGGAAGAGAAGCATTGTGTAAGTTGAACTGTACAATAAGATGTACACCAGACGGCTGTCTGGTAGAAGATTTTAAAAGAGTAGGGTTTTTGGGAATCATATTTGCTTGAAAATATTATATCATAGGAAGGAGCACAATCTGTTTGAAAAATAATGTTAAAAGGGTGACTGTTATTCTTGGTTACATTCCTACACCAAGAGATTTCAAACTAGGCTAAAAGATGCTCAATCGTTTGCCAAGTCTGTGTGTAAAGAAATCATAAGCAGGTGGGGACTTCCCGATCACATATTCTAAAATTAGTGGTAAAGGATTTTGTGGATAAATCTGTGAAATGGTTTTTGAAAAATTAGTGGTAAAGGATTGTGGATAAATCAGTGAAAGGGTTTTTAAAAGTTAGGAGAAAAGATTAGGATTAAAAAGTTAAGAAAACTAGGGTTGAAGGAACTCTAGGACAGTAAGCTAAGCTTCAATGTTAGTTAGTAGTAAGAGAGAGAGAACAGTGGTGAAGGGAAATTTAGAGTTTAGTGGGAAGATAGATATGATAGGAGTTTAGATCTGTTAGGAGCAGATGCATTGACAAAGTATGCGTTGCTGAATGATGAGAGAAGAATGAAGATTGAGGGTGATAACAGTATCTATATTTACAATTCCCAGCAGGAAGATCAAGGTGATTATGAGTGTATTTTTTATAATGAAAAGTTTGAAAGTGAGGGATTAGAGTTGGGACTGAGAGTGAATGTAGTGACACTAGTGGTGATAGATGGAAGTACAAGTAAAGAGTTCAAAGCTTTGGGGAAACTAGATGAAACAACGACAATGACATCAACACTTTAGTATATTATAACAACAGTGAGAAGCAATTTAACTCTTTCAACATTAGTTATTAAAGCTATAAATATATCACATTTGATTACAAGGGAGCCAATCGCTTCAGCACCAATTTTAGAGGAAAATACTGTTATTAGGGTTAGGATGAGTGATAAAGCTCAATTTTCTTGTAGATGTGAGAGAAGGAATGTGTAGAGGTGAGATTCCTCTCATGTGGAGAGAAGTTTTGAATGGTAATGTGACTATTGGGAATTTTAGAGATATTTAGGGGTTTGTGGTGAGAGAATATATTCTTACCTATGGATGGAAAGGATATTGTTAGAAGTTGAAGCTTCCATATGAGGGTTTTAAAATTAAAAGAGGGGAAGCACAGGGAAAGAGATAAATCTGATTCTGAAAGAGAGAAGTTTCATAGTCTGGGAAGCCTACCATTGGAGGATAAGTCTAAGAGAGAAGTGGGGATTTTTCCATGGTATGGTGAAAAATTGGGGAAGATAACATAGATAATATTAACTATAATTTGAGGGGTTTTGCAAATGAAACGATAAGAGGGTTTAACCTTCTGTCAAGACTCAAAGGAGTATTGATAGGTAGATTTCAGAGGTTTCAATATTAGTGTGATTTTAGTATTTTGTTATGAATCAAAGGGGGGAATAGAATGTCATTCATTTATATATCATTTTTATATTCTTAGTTGATATTGATGTTTTAATTTGAATGTGTTGTTTTGCAAAAGATACTGTTTGGTCTTTTCTTTTCTTCCAGAAGCATTTGGGGGAATATGTAGAGATTGAAATACTCAAACAAGGACAATATGAAGGGACAATATGAAAGGACAATATGAAGGGAGGAAATGGAACAAGGAAGGTGTGGAAATGTTCCGATTCCATCATCAACGATGCATTGGAAGTCGACACTGCTGAGGAGATGAAGTGTAGTGGACTACATTCCAGTGTCTTCAATGATATATAGACATATTTGCATGTGTAATACATAATTTGTGTCATATTATTTCTGTATTAGGTATTAATTTTTGTAGAATGATATTTGCTGTTATTGGATACATTTGGGGATCTCAGATGTTTTTGTTTATTTCGTGAATGCTTAGGGATATGGAGTCTAGGCAGGGATAGAGAGAATCCACAGTAGGGTCCGATGGGTCGACCAGCCTGAGTGTGGACATTTTGGATAGTATTTTGTTTGCTGGGGCTTTCATGTGTATTTAATTGCATCATAGTTTCAAATGCATTGATAAAGATTTATGAATTGATCTGGAGTACCTAGGTGGTCGCCTGGGGCAGAGGGGCCGTGAGAGAATTTTATTGTCTTGATTGATTGATGGATGGATATTTGGAAAGAAGGCTGCCAGACAGGTTTTTCGCTCTCACACTCCATAAAGATTTGTTCATGTTTCATAGAAATGTATTCACACTCCATAGAGATTTGTTCATATTCATAGAAATGTATTCACACTCCATAGAACATTTTGTTTTTGGTTTATTGTTAAAGGTACTCAATAAGAGAGATTGTTACTTGTCATAATCCTATTCTTTTTGTTTCGAGACTTTTAGTTAGTCTCGAAGGGGGGAATATGTAGTGTATGAAGAAATTTGACTTTGCTAATGTTTTCAAGTGGAACCTGAGAGGAGGTTTATTCAGTTTTAGAGGGAGCAGTTTTGTGGTGACACACAATAGAACAGAGGAAGTCTGTTGTGTGAAGACAGGTGATTGGTCTGTAGGGGAACACCCATATCAGATTACATAGAATATATACCACAGTAAAGACAAAAGAGGTCAGAATAATCATATTAGAGATGGGGCGATTATTCTCCGGGTATCTGCAGGTATCTGTAAATCGACGCTGTAACCCTTTGTTATGAATAAACCTTATGATGAAAATACAGCCTCAGCGGGTCCTCCTTGTCATCACAGCATAATTAGCAACGTTAACTCGACACTACAATGCTTTACAATCTTTTCTTTACAAGACAACTGTGTTTAATTTAAATCAACATTCTGGTAAAAGTGCCTTGTTGTCTTTGGATGAGCTACATCAAAACGAACTTTAGCACTTCATTTTCAGCCTTCTCTGAAACCTCTAGGAAAGAACAGTTTCCTCTTGAGAAACTCCTGGTAGGTCTGTCTGTGTGCCAAGGCCGTGGGCACAAAGAGCCACCAGGATGAGTCAGCACCATAGGCTCCTGGAACATGGGGGAGGAGCTTCCGGCTCATCCTATCAGGAATGACCTGATCTTCCTGTCCGAAGACGTGCAGGTAGGAGATGACGAGGGGAGCAGGTGTGTCATGGAACCGCTGGTGTTCTTAACAAGCATTCCGGAACCCGGGCCCACGACGATAGCGAAGTGGAACTGGAATTGTAGTTCTAGACTCTGCTCTTGTAGAGAGTATGGCGAGTAGAGTCCCTAGCACACCGTCCTTCACTGCTGCCCTTAACGGCCTCCACGATCTCCTCAAGCCCCAGAGAGCCACCTCCGGGGCACACTTCATTCTCCTTCACTTGGGCTGCTGGAGTCAGAGAGAGAGGTAGAAGGAGGGACAGAAATAGAGAGAGTTGATTAAAACTTAAGACTTGCGTAGTTGTGAGTTAAGCTGAAATCTGTTGTGTGTGATCACGCTGATGGGTAACAATCAGAAAGCCATGCATTATCAAGAGATTGGTTTGTAACACAACAATCCCTATCCTCACAACACTGTTGAGTTAGAATATATATATATATATATATATATATATATATATATATATATATACAATAAAATGCAAATGAATTACTTAAAAATCATACAATGTGATTTTCTGGATTTTTGTTTTTTTAGATTCAGTCTCTCACAGTTGAAGTGTTCCTATGATATAAATTACAGACCTCAACATGCTTTGTAAGTAGGAAAACCTGCAAAATCGTCAGTATCAAATACTTGTTCTCCCCACTGTATATATACATCCATATACATCCATATATATGCACATGTCCTTTAAAAAATATATATTTCCCAAATTACTTTCCAACCCCACCAACCCTTCCCTAATTGGAGTAAACTAGTGAACAACAATGCTTAGGCCTCTACTTCCAGCTTATACAGTTGAAGTCGGAAGTTTACATACACCTTAGCCAAATACATTTAAACTCAGTTTTTCACAATTCCTGACATTTAATCCTAGTAAAATTTCCCTGTCTTAGGTCAGTTAGGATCACCACTATATTTTAAGAATGTGAAATGTCAGAAAAATAGTAGAGAGAATTATTTCTTTCAGCTTTTATTTCTTTCATCACATTCCCAGTGGGTCAGAAGTTAACATACACTCAATTAGTATTTGGTAGCATTGTCTTTAAATTGGTTAACTTGGGTCAAACATTTCGGGTAGCCTTTCACAAGCTTCCCACAATAAGTTGGGTGAATTTTGGCCCATTCCTCCTGACAGAGCTGGTGTAACTGAGTCAGGTTTGTAGCCCTCTTTGCTCGCACACACTTTTTCAGTTCTGCCCAAAAATGTTCTATTGGATTGAGGTCAGGGCTTTGTGATGGCCACTCCAATACCTTGACTTTGTTGTCCTTAAGCCATTTTGTCACAACTTTGGAAGTATGCTTGGGGTCATTGTCCATTTGGAAGACCCATTTGCGACCAAGCTTTAACTTCCTGACTGATGTCTTGAGATGTTGCTTCAATATATCCACATAATTTTCCTTCCTCATGATCCCATCTATTTTGTGAAGTGCACCAGTCCCTCCAGCAGCAAAGCACCCCCACAGCATGATGCTGCCACCCCGGTGCTTCACGGTTGGGATGGTGTTCTTCGGCTTGCAAGCCATCCCATTTTTCCTCCAAACATAATGATGGTCATTATGGCCAAACAGTTATATTTTTGTTTAATCAGACCAGAGGACATTTCTCCAAAAAGTATAATCTTTGGATGTGCAGTTGCAAACCGTAGTCTGGCTTTTTTATGGCGGTTTTGGAGCAGTGGCTTTTTCCTTGCTGAGCAGCCTTTCAGGTTATGTCGATATAGGACTTGTTTTACTGTGGATATAGATACTTTTGTACCTGTTTCCTCCAGCATCTTCACAAGGTCCTTTGCTGTTGTTCTGGGATTGATTTGCACTTTTCGCACCAAAGTACGTTCATCTCTAGGAGACAGAACGCGTCTCCTTCCTGAGCGGTATGATGGCTGCGTGGTCCCATGGTGTTTATACTTGCATACTATTGTTTGTACAGATGAACGTGGTACCTTCAGGCATTTGGAAATTGCTCCCAAGGATGAACCAGACTTGTGGAGGTCTACAATTTTTTTTCTGAGGTCTTGGCTGATTTCTTTTGGTTTTCCCATGATGTCAAGCAAAGAGGCACTGAGTTTGAAGGTAGGCCTTGAAATACATCCACAGGTACACCTCCAATGGACTCAAATTATGTCAATTAGCCTATCAGAAGCTTCTAAAGCCATGACATCATTTTCTGGAATTTTCCAAGCTGTTTAAAGGCACAGTCAACTTAGTGTATGTAAACTTCTAACCCACTGGAATTGTGATACAGTGAAATATAAGTGAAATAATCTGTACAAAGTAGATGTGCTAACCGACTTGCCAAAACTCTAGTTTGTAAAAAAAAAAATTGTGTAGTGGTTGAAAAACTAGTTTTAATGACTCCAACCTAAGTGTATGTGTGACACTACGCAATGAGCGTAACCAAGCCGCCACTTCTCCAGGTGCACAATATTTTCTGTGTGGGAGAGTTTCACACACACACACACACACACACACACACACACACACACACACACACACACACACACACACACACACACAAGCTATAGCAAGAGAACAGGGAGGGGTGAACAAGTAGGTTGTGTCGTTTTCATAGTATCACCTTTACCGTAGCCGATCACACAACGACTGTGTAATGCAAATTAATGATAACAGAGTGAACATATGCCTACTACTTTTAGACAAGATATTGATCCTACTACCGCAACATACAAAACGTTACAAAATGGAGGCCTATCTGAAATGCAGCCATATACACTCTTATAAAAATTGTCGCCATAGGAGAACCCTTTTTGGTTCCAGGTAGAACCCTCTGTAGAAAGGGTTCTACATGGAACCCAAAAGGGTTCTACCTGGAACCAAAAAGGGTTCTTCATAAGGTTCTCTTATGGGGACAGCAGAAGAACCCTGTAAAGGTTCTAGATATAAATAAAGAGTGTACAACAATCCACATTTTGCACACAAGAAAGCGTGCAATGTTGAAGAGAAGCCCCACGAAGACTGGTAGCCCAAGATGTGCTCATTAAAACAGCACTCACCGTAACCATCGATTCAGGACCGTGGACAGAAGGCTACCGCCAGTCAGCGTGATGAAAGGAGTTGTTAGAGGCTCTGCCAATTTCAGCACCACCGGAGTGAACAGCTCACCTCAGAGAACAAACCAATAGGCCACATTGGTCACGGTCCCTACACCAATCAAATAACACTCACCTCAGAGAACAAACCAATAGATCAGCTTTAATATTGCAGATAGATTGTAATTTCCTTCAATGTAAATGTCCGCATCACTTCCAATCACCCATATGTTTTTTTCCCTTGCAAATATATATATATATATATACACACACACACACACACACACATACATGTCCTTAAAAAATATATATATTTCCCTTTATTACTTTCCAACCCCACCACCCCTTCCCTAATTGGAGTAAACTAGTGAACAACAATGCTTAGGCCTCTACTTCCAGCTTATAAATACTATCTACATTTTATGGACACAGTCAATTTTACAATAATTCTATTTTGTTTGTTTTTACTCCTGAACTTCCTCTACCCTCAACCTCTCTTGATCATTTTCATGATATCCATCCGGTTTGCTTCTATATGCCATATCTTTCTAACTGTGCTCTTTCACAAAAGCTCTCAACCTATAACCTATATACTTATTATGGACACAGTAGGCCTTACATTAGTTATCTTGTTGTTATTAGTTGTTGTTAGTTGTTATTAGTCCCATCCTTCAGCTCCATTCAACACCTCCCATCTATCACTTAACACCATCCATATTGGATTTCTATTTGCCATATATTTTTCAACTGTACTGTGATGTTTTACAAAAGTTCTGAACCCTTCTATTCTCATTGTTTCTACAGATTGTAAATTGAAAATAAATATTTTTGCTAAAAGTATTATTATATTATTGATCGATTGACTATGACTTTTCAGATCACCCAGTAGTGCTATCTGCAGGGTTAGCTCCAGGTAAATATTGCAATCCTTCAGTTGCATTAATGATATACATGATAATGGGATTGGTGTAGGGGAGAGAAGAAAACATGTGATATTTACATATGTGGCACATTCTGCATGGAAACCTCTCAGCTCTGTTCTGTAAACAGTGCGCTCATGATATGCTCTTATTGATTCAGTTGTGGGGATTTGGAGTTGGACACATGCTCTGCTGTATGATAGACAGTTTGAGTTGACTAGTCTCTCTCTCTCTCTCTCTCTCTCTCTCTCTCTCTCTCTCTCTCTCTCTCTCTCTCTCTCTCTCTCTCTCTCTCTCTCTCTCTCTCTCTCTCTCTCTCTCTCTCTCTCTCTCTCTCTCTCTCTCTCTCTCTCTTCAATTCAATTTCAATTCAATTTAAGGGCTTTATTGGCATGGGAAACGTGTGTTAACATTGCCAAAGCAAGTGAAGTAGATAGTAAACAAAAGTGAAATAAACAATAAATATTAACAGTAAACTTTACACTCAGAAGTTTCAAAAGAATAAAGACATTTCAAATGTCATATTATGTATATATACAGTGTTGTAACAATGTGCAAATAGTTAAAGTACAAATGGGAAAATAAATAAACATAAATATGGGTTGTATTTACAATGGTGTTTGTTCTTCACTGGTTGCCCTTTTCTTGTGGCAACAGGTCACAAATATTGCAGCTGTGATGGCACACTGTGGTTTTTCACCCAGTAGATAAGGGAGTTTATCAAAATTGGGTTTGTTTTCGAATTCTTTGTGGATCGCTGTAATCTGAGGGAAATATGTGTCTCTAATATGGTCATACATTTGGCAGGAGGTTAGGAAGTGCAGCTCAGTTTCCACCTCATTTTGTGGGCAGTGTGCACATAGCCTGTCTTCTCTTGAGAGCCAGGTCTGCCTACGGCGGCCTTTCTCAATAGCAAGGCTATGCTCACTGAGTCTGTACATAGTCAAAGCTTTCCTTAAGTTTGGGTCAGTCACAGTGGTCAAGTATTCTGCCACTGTGTACTCTCTGTTTAGGGCCAAATAGCATTCTAGTTTGCTCTGTTTTTTGTTTGTTCTTTCCAATGTGTCAAGTAATTCTCTTTTTGTTTTCTCATGATTTGGTTGGGTCTAGTTGTGTTGTTGTTGTTGTTGTCCTTGGGCTGTGTGGGGTCTGTTTGTGTTTGTGAACAGAGCCCCAGGACAAGCTTACTTAGGGGACTCTTCTCCAAGTTCATCTCTCTGTAGGTGATGGCTTTGTTATGGAAGGTTTGGGAATCGCTTCCTTTTAAGTGGTTATAGAATTTAACGGCTCTTTTCTGGATTTTGATAATTAGCGGGTATTGGCCTAATTCTGCTCTGCATGCATTATTTGGTGTTTTACGTTGTACACGGAGGATGTTTTTGCAGAATTCTGCATGCAGAGTCTCAATTTGGTGTTTGTCCCATTTTGTGAATTCTTGGTTGGTGAGCGGACCCCAGACCTCAGAACCATAAAGGGCAATGGGTTCTATAACTGATTCAAGTATTTTTAGCCAGATCCTAATTGGTATGTCAAATTTTATGTTCCTTTTGATGGCATAAAAGGCCCTTCTTGCCTTGTCTCTCAGATCGTTCACAGCTTTGTGGAAGTTACCTGTGGCGCTGATGTTTAGGCCGAGGTATGTATAGTTTTTTGTGTGCTCTAGGGCAACGGTGTCTAGATGGAATTTGTATTTGTGGTCCTGGCAACTGGACCTTTTTTGGAACACCATTATTTTTGTCTTACTGAGATTTACTGTCAGGGCCCAGGTCTGACAGAATCTGTGCAGAAGATCTAGGTGCTGCTGTAGGCCCTCCTTGGTTGGTGACAGAAGCACCAGATCGTCAGCAAACAGAAGACATTTGACTTCAGATTCTAGTAGGGTGAGGCCGACTGTTCTAGTGCCCTCGCCAATTCGTTGATATATATGTTGAAGAGGGTGGGGCTTAAACTGCATCCCTGTCTCACCCCACGGCCCTGTGGAAAGAAATGTGTGTGTTTTTTGCCAATTTTAACCGCACACTTGTTGTTTGTGTACATGGATTTTATAATGTCGTATGTTTTTCCCCCAACCCCACTTTCCATCAATTTGTATAGCAGACCCTCATGCCAAATTGAGTCAAAAGCTTTTTGAAATCAACAAAGCATGAGAAGACTTTGCCTTTGTTTTGGTTTGTTTGTTTGTCAATTAGGGTGTGCAGGGTGAATACGTGGTCTGTCGTACGGTAATTTGGTAAAAAGCCAATTTGACATTTGCTCAGTACATTGTTTTCACTGAGGAAATGAACTAGTCTGCTGTTAATGATAATGCAGAGGATTTTCCTAAGGTTGCTGTTGACGCATATCCCACGGTAGTTATTGGGGTCAAATTTGTCTCCACTTTTGTGGATTGGGGTGATCAGTCCTTGGTTCCAGATGTTGGGGAAGATGCAAGAGCTAAGGATGATGTTAAAGAGTTTAAGTATAGCTAATTGAAATTTGTGGTCTGTATATTTTATCATTTCATTGAGGATACCATCAACACCACAGGACTTTTTGGGTTGGAGGGTTTGTATTTTATCCTGTAGTTCATTCAATGTAATTGGAGAATCCAGTGGGTTCTGGTAGTCTTTAATAGTTGATTCTAAGATTTGCATTTGATCATGTCTATTTTTTTGCTGTTTGTTCTCTGTTATAGGGCCAAAAAGATTGGAGAAGTGGTTTACCCATACATCTCCGTTTTGGATAGATAGCTCTTCGTGTTGTTGTTTGTTTAGTGTTTTCCAATTTTCCCAGAAGTGGTTAGAGTCTATGGATTCTTCAATTACATTGAGCTGATTTCTGACATGCTGTTCCTTCTTTTTCCGTAGTGTATTTCTGTATTGTTTTAGTGATTCACCATAGTGAAGGTGTAGGCTCAGGTTTTCTGGGTCTCTATGTTTTTGGTTGGATAGGTTTCTCAATTTCTTTCTTAGGTTTTTTGCATTCTTCATCAAACCATTTATCACTGTTATTACTTTTCTTTGGTTTTCTGTTAGAGATTTTTAGATTTGATAGGGAAGCTGAGAGGTCAAATATACTGTTTAGGTTTTCTACTGCCAAGTTTACACCTTCACTATTACAGTGGAACGTTTTGTCCAGGAAGTTGTCTAGAATGGATTGAATTTGTTGTTTCCTAATTGTTTTTTGGTAGGTTTCAACACTACTTTCCTTCCATCTATAGCATTTCTTAATATTATTCAGTTCTTTTGGCTTTGATGCCTCATGATTGAGTATTGCTCTGTTCAAGTAGACTGTGATTTTGCTGTGGTCTGATAGGGGTGTCAGTGGGCTGACTGTGAACGCTCTGAGAGACTCTGGGTTGAGGTCAGTGATAAAGTAGTCTACAGTACTACTGCCAAGAGATGAGCTATAGGTGTACCTACCATAGGAGTCCCCTCGAAGCCTACCATTGACTATGTACATACCCAGTGTGCGACAGAGCTGCAGGAGTCGTGACCCATTTTTGTTGGTTATGTTGTCGTAGTTGTGCCTAGGGGGGGCATATGGGGGAGGGAATGCTGTCACCTCCAGGTAGGTGTTTGTCCCCCTGTGTGCTGAGGGTGTCAGGTTCTTGTCCAGTTTCTGGCATTTAGGTCGCCACAGACTAGTACATGTCCCTGGGGATTTGGAGTTGGACACATGCTCTGCTGTATGATAGACAGTTTGAGTTGACTTCTCTCTCTCTCTCTCTCTCTCTCTCTCTCTCTCTCTCTCTCTCTCTCTGTGTCTCTCTCTCTCTCTCTGTCTCTCTCTGTCCCTCTCTCTGTCCCCCTCCTTTTTTCTTGGATATCAGTGATTATAATTCTAAACTTGGCAAAAAAGGGACAGAGAGAGGGACAGAGAGGTATCACAACCGGCCGTGATTGGGAGTCCCATAGGGCGGCGCACAATTGGCCCAGCGTCATCCGGGTTTGGCCGGTGTAGGCTGTCCATTGTAAATAATAATTTGTTCTTAACTGACTTGCCTAGTTAAATAAAGGTCAAATAAATAAATACATTTAAAAAATTGTGCAGCACAAAGAAATGTGCGCTCTGTTCACAATGGTCTATTCCTAGGCACTTGAGTTTCAAGTTTGGGGAAGCTATTTATCCTACCATTTCTACTGATCTGCGTGCCAGTTATGATTTTCATGGAATAGTTTCATTTCAATAATAAAGTTTTCGTTTCTCAAAATCATTGTCACGTGGTTAATAATACAAATCAGAATTAAAATGATGAAAATCGAAAAGTTAAAATGCCACTAATATGGTGTAAAGTACTTAAGTAAGATATACTTTAAAGTACTACTTAAGTAGCATTTTTGGGGTATCTGTACTTTACTATACTATTTATATTTTTGACAACTACTTTTACTTCACTACATTCCTAAAGAAAATAACGTACTTTTTACACCATACATTTAACTTGACACCCAAAAGTACTAGTTACATTTTGAACGCTTAGCAGGACATGGAAAATGGTCCAATCACGCACGTATCAAGAGAACATCCCTGGTCATCACTACCTGGTCCTCTGTAGCTCAGCTGGTAGAGCACGGCGCTTGTAACGCCAAGGTAGTGGGTTCGATCCCCGGGACCACCCATACACAAAAATGTATGCACGCATGACTGTAAGTCGCTTTGGATAAAAGCGTCTGCTAAATGGCATATTATTATTATTATTATTATTATTATTATTACTGCTTCTGATCTGGCGGACTCACTAAACACATGCTCTGTTTGTCAATTATGTCTCAGTGTTGGAGTGTGCCCCTGGCTATCCATAAATTTAAAATTATTTATATTTTACTTTTGATACTGAAGGATATTTTAGCAATTACATTTACTTTAGATACTTAAGTATATTTAAAACCAAATACTTTTAGACGTTTACTCAAGTAGTGTTTTACTGGATTACTTTTACTTTAGTCATTTTCTATGATGGTATCTTTTACTCAAATATGACAATTGGGTACTTTTCCACCACTGAAGAGCACCAGCCTCTCCCATATGGACACATTGGATGTTTCTCAAAATGTTTTTATTTTTTATTTTTATTTAACCATTATTTAACTAGGCAAGTCAGTTAAGAACAAATTCTTATTTACAATGACGGCCTACCAAAAATGCAAAAGGCCTCCTGCGGGGGCTGGGATTAAAAATAAATAAATAAAATATAGGACAAAACACACATCAAGACAAGAGAGAAACACCACAACACTACATAAAGAGAGACCTAAGACAACCACATAGCATGGCAGCAACACATGACAACACAGCATGGTGGCAACACAACATGACAACAGCATGGTAGCAACACAACATGGTGGCAACACAACATGACAACAACATGGTGGCAACACAACATGGTGGCAACACAACATGACAACAACATGGTAGCAACACAGCATGGTAGCAACACAGCATGGTGGGAACACAACATGACAACAACATGGTAGCAACACAGCATGGTAGCAACACAGCATGGTGGCAACACAACATGACAACAACATGGTAGCAACACAGCATGGTAGCAACACAACATGGTGGCAACACAACATGGTGGCAACACAACATGACAACAACATGGTAGCAACACAGCATGGTAGCAACACAGCATGGTGGCAACACAACATGACAACAACATGGTAGCAACACAGCATGGTGGCAACACAACATGACAACAACATGGTAGCAACACAACATGACAACAACATGGTAGCAACACAGCATGACAACAACATGGTAGCAACACAACATGACAACACAGCATGGTGGCAACACAACATGACAACAACATGGTAGCAACACAACATGACAACAACATGGTAGCAACACAACATGACAACAACATGGTAGCAACACAACATGACAACACAGCATGGTGGCAACACAACATGACAACAACATGGTAGCAACACAACATGACAACAGCATGGTGGCAACACAACATGACAACAACATGGTAGCAACACAGCATGGTAGCAACACAGCATGGTGGCAACACAACATGACAACAACATGGTAGCAACACAACATGACAACACAGCATGGTGGCAACACAACATGACAACAACATGGTAGCAACACAGCATGGTGGCAACACAACATGACAACAACATGGTAGCAACACAGCATGACAACAACATGGTAGCAACACAGCATGGTGGCAACACAACATGACAACAACATGGTAGCAACACAGCATGGTGGCAACACAACATGACAACAACATGGTAGCAACACAGCATGACAACAACATGGTAGCAACACAGCATGGTGGCAACACAACATTACAACAACATGGTAGCAACACAGTATGCATACCACCGTGATCCGAGCACGCAAATTGCAGCACGTGAGAGTCGGAGTATGAGTCCAAGTATGCGAAGAGCATAGAGGGCACTTCTGCAATGCGTACTCTGTGCATATTTTGAAGCATGTATCGATGCAAGCTTCAATGGAAAGTATGCACAGAAATATGACGCAACCACGTAAAAAATTACTCAACATTTCTTGAAATCAATGGCAGCCATTATTTGAGCTGAAGTGGGAGAAAATGAACTTTGACTTCGGAATGAAATGTTGCCGATTCACATCTCATATGTTGCCAGACAACTATATTTTATCTTGATATGTTAATAAATATATGCTGTGTTAATTTTGGCATTTTTACCTGCCTACAATAGTGTGCGTAGATCGCAAGCCTATACATAGTAAGCCAATAGGGCTAACTGGCTAGCTACTACTGTTAGCTAGCTAACTACCAATGAAGAATTGACATCTACAGTGGGGAAAAAAAGTATTTAGTCAGCCACCAATTGTGCAAGTTCTCCCACTTAAAAAGATGAGAGAGGCCTGTAATTTTCATCATAGGTACACGTCAACTATGACAGACAAAATGAGAAAAAAAAATCCAGAAAATCACATTGTAGGATTTTTAATGAATTTATTTGCAAATTATGGTGGAAAATAAGTATTTGGTCAATAACAAAAGTTTCTCAATACTTTGTTATATACCCTTTGTTGGCAATGACACAGGTCAAACGTTTTCTGTAAGTCTTCACAAGGTTTTCACACACTGTTGCTGGTATTTTGGCCCATTCCTCCATGCAGATCTCCTCTAGTGATGTTTTGGGGCTGTCGCTGGGCAACACGGACTTTCAACTCTCTCCAAAGATTTTCTATGGGGTTGAGATCTGGAGACTCCAGGACCTTGAAATGCTTCTTACGAAGCCACTCCTTCGTTGCCCGGGCGGTGTGTTTGGGATCATTGTCATGCTGAAAGACCCAGCCACGTTTCATCTTCAATGCCCTTGCTGATGGAAGGAGGTTTTCACTCAAAATCTCACGATACATGGCCCCATTCATTCTTTCCTTTACACGGATCAGTCGTCCTGGTCCCTTTGCAGAAAAACAGCCCCAAAGTATGATGTTTTCACTCCCATGCTTCACAGTAGGTATGGTGTTCTTTGGATGCAACTCAGCATTCTTTGTCCTCCAAACACGACGAGTTGAGTTTTTACCAAAAAGTTATATTTTGGTTTCATCTGACCATATGACATTCTCCCAATCCTCTTCTGGATGCACTCTAGCAAACTTCAGACGGGCCTGGACATGTACTGGCTTAAGCAGGGGGGACACGTCTAGCACTGCAGGATTTGAGTCCCTGGTGGCGTAGTGTGTTACTGATGGTAGGCTTTGTTACTTTGGTCCCAGCTCTCTGCAGGTCATTCACTAGGTCCCCCCGTGTGGTTCTGGGATTTTTGCTCACCGTTCTTGTGATCATTTTGACCCCACGGGGTGAGATCTTGCGTGGAGCCCCAGATCGAGGGGAGATTATCAGTGGTCTTGTATGTCTTCCATTTCCTAATAATTGCTCCCACAGTTGATTTCTTCAAACCAAGCTGCTTACCTATTGCAGATTCAGTCTTCCCAGCCTGGTGCAGGTCTACAATTTTGTTTCTGGTGTCCTTTGACAGCTCTTTGGTCTTGGCCATAGTGGAGTTTGGAGTGTGACTGTTTGAGGTTGTGGACAGGTGTCTTTTATACTGATAACAAGTTCAAACAGGTGCCATTAATACAGGTAACGAGTGGAGGACAGAGGAGCCTCTTAAAGAAGAAGTTACAGGTCTGTGAGAGCCAGAAATCTTGCTTGTTTGTAGGTGACCAAATACTTATTTTCCACCATAATTTGCAAATAAATTCATTAAAAATCCTACAATGTGATTTTCTGGATTTTATTTTCTCAATTTGTCTGTCATAGTTGACGTGTACCTATGATGAAAATTACAGGCCTCTCTCATCTTTTTAAGTGGGAGAACTTGCACAATTGGTGGCTGACTAAATACTTTTTTCCCCCACTGTACCTTGCATAACATTAGTTTTAGGTATTTTTTGTCTGTTAATCTAGCTAGTGCCTTCAGAAAGTATTCATACCCCTTGACTTATTCAACATTTTGTTGTGTTACAGCCTGAATTCAAAATGGATTAAAAAATATATATATATACAGTGGGGAGAACAAGTATTTGATACACTGCCGATTTAGCAGGTTTTCCTACTTACAAAGCATGTAGAGGTCTGTAATTTTTATCATAGGTACACTTCAACTGTGAGAGACGGAATCTATAACAAAAATCCAGAAAATCACATTGTATGATTTTTAAGTAATTCATTTGCATTTTATTGCATGACATAAGTATTTGATACATCAGAAAAGCAGAACTTAATATTTGGTACAGAAACCTTTGTTTGTAATTACAGAGATCATACGTTTCCTGTAGGTTTTGACCAGGTTTGCACACACTGCAGCAGGGATTTTGGCCCACTCCTCCATACAGACCTTCTCCAGATCTTTCAGGTTTCGGGGCTGTCGCTGGGCAATACGGACTTTCAGCTCCCTCCAAAGATGTTCTATTGGGTTCAGGTCTGGAGACTGGCTAGGCCACTCCAGGACCTGGAGATGCTTCTTACGGAGCCATTCCTTAGTTAACCTGGCTGTGTGTTTCGGGTTGTCATGCTGGAAGACCCAGCCACGACCCATCTTCAATGCTCTTACTGAGGGAAGGAGGTTGTTGGCCATGATCTCGCGATACATGGCCCCATCCATCCTCCCCTCAATACGGTGCAGTCGTCCTGTCCCCTTTGCAGAAAAGCATCCCCAAAGAATGATGTTTCCACCTCCATGCTTCACGGTTGGGATGGTGTTCTTGGGGTTGTACTCATCCTTCTTCTTCCTCCAAACACGGCGAGTGGAGTTTAGACCAAAAAGCTCTATTTTTGTCTCATCAGACCACATGACCTTCTCCCATTCCTCCTCTGGATCATCCAGATGGTCATTGGCAAACTTCAGACGGGACCTGCGCTGGCTTGAGCAGGGGGACCTTGCATGCGCTGCAGGATTTTAATCCATGACGGCGTAGTGTGTTACTAATGGTTTTCTTTGAGACTGTGGTCCCAGCTCTCTTCAGGTCATTGACCAGGTCCTGCCATGTAGTTCTGGGCTGATCCCTCACCTTCCTCATGATCATTGATGCCCCACGAGGTGAGATCTTGCATGGAGCCCCAGACCGAGGGTGATTGACCGTCATCTTGAACTTCTTCCATTTTCTAATAATTGCGCCAACAGTTGTTGCCTTCTCACCAAGCTGCTTGCCTATTGTCCTGTAGCCCATCCCAGCCTTGTGCAGGTCTACAATTTTATCCCTGATGTCCTTACACAGCTCTCTGGTCTTGGCCATTGTGGAGAGGTTGGAGTCTGTTTGATTGAGTGTGTGGACAGTTGTATTTTATACAGGTAACGAGTTCAAACAGGTGCAGTTAATACAGGTAAAGAGTGGAGAACAGGAGGGCTTCTTAAAGAAAAACTAACAGGTCTGTGAGAGCCAGAATTCTTACTGGTTGGTAGGTGATCAAATACTTATGTCATGCAATAAAATGCAAATTAATTATTAAAAAATCATACAATGTGATTTTCTGGATTTTTGTTTTAGATTCCGTCTCTCACAGTTGAAGTGTACCTATGATAAAAATTACAGACCTCTACATGCTTTGTAAGTAGGAAAACCTGCAAAATCGGCAGTGATTCCAAGATGGCGTAGTAGTGCAGTCCTGTTTTTGTCGTGTGTCTGTAAATAGCCTGTAAATACCCTGTTTTTTTTGTATTTTTCGTACATATTTTCCTATCAGACTTTTCATCCTTCTACAAAATATACTTTCCTGCAACCCGCCTCACTCAATGTGGAACGGATTCTATTATTGACTTACCTTTTATCTAGAATCTCCAGTTGAAACTAGCTAGCCAGCTAACTAGCTACTTGCTATTAGCCACAGTTGCTATTTCACCCAGAACATTGGATTTTCTGCCGGAATAATTTAATCACTGGACATTAATCACCGGATCGCAACTAGCTAGCCGCAACCGAATGGATGTTGCTGTTTGGCTAATCACCACTGCCCCCGATGCAAGCACCAGTTAGCCTCGAGCTAGCCTAGAGTCAGGCTCATATCCCGGCTATCTACCTCTAGGTCTACCGGACGGGAGTAGCCAGCTAACTAGCTACTTGCTATCAGCTACCGTTAGCGGTGTTTCACCATTGTCCGTGGCCTGCACCACCTACCAGCCAGCTCTAGTCTGGACTATTATTCGGCCAGTCTGCACAGCGCGTTATCGACCCAGAACATATCAGTTTTTCTGCTGGAATCACTGAATCACTGGACCTTTAACTCCGGATTCATCGCTACCAGCTAGCTGCTACAAAATGGACGTTGAGGTCTGGCTAATCATCCTGAGCTAGGCCCATCTCCCATCTCCCGGCTATCTACCTCTCTGTCAACCGGACGGGACCACCTAGTGTTGACACGGAGCCCCGCCGATCCAACACGACTGGTTTGCCGACGAAATAGTCTGATGTGGTTTCAACAGGCTTCCCGTTGCGACGACCACGAAGATCCATCTGCCAGCCCCGGCCCGCTAGCACACGCAAACTACAACTGTGCTCCCTGCTAGCTGTGCTGAAGCACCAATTTGAACTGCTCTCGGACTCACATATTGCTGTTCACTGGACCTTATGATCACTCAGCTGCACAGCTGATGCCTGCTGGACTGTTCCTTTACACGGTACCCTGTCCTGTTTATTCTGTTTAGTCTTAGCCCAAACGTTATCGCTATTTCCAGTTGTGTCTTAGCTCTCTCTAATAACACCTGTGACTGCTTTATGCCTCTCTCCCATGTCAATTATGCCTTGCCTATTGCTGTTTGGGTTAGTTCTTATTATACAATTTAACTGTAGAACCCCTAGTCCCTCTCAAACTGCCTCATATAGTTCCTTTGTTCCACCCCCCCATACACGCTCGAGACCGGCTCAATCGATGCCTCCAATGACGCTATCTCTTTCATTGTTACCCAACGCTTAGGGTTACCTGAACTGTACTCATATCCTTCCATATCCTTTTCTGTACATAATGCCCTGAATCTTTTCTACAACGCCCGGAGAACTGCCCCCTTTATTCTATGTACCCAACGCACTAGAAGACCAGTTCTTAAAGCCTTTAGTCGTATCCTTATTCTAGTCCTCCTCTGTTCCTCTGGTGATGTAGAGGCTAACCCAGGCCCTGCAGCCCCCAGTATCACTCCTACTCCCCAGGAGCTATCATTTGTTGACTTCTGTAACCGTAAAAGTCTTGGTTTTCTGCACATAAATATCAGAAGCCTCCTTCCTAAGTTTGAGTTATTCACTGCGTTAGCACACTCCGCCAACCCTGATGTTCTAGCAGTGTCTGAATCCTGGCTTAGGAAGGCCACCAAAAATTCTGAAATTTCCATCCCCAACTATAACATTTTCCGTTTAGATAGAACTGCCAAAGGGGGTGGAGTTGCAATCTACTGTAGAGATAGCCTGCAGAGCTCCATCATACTATCCAGGTCTGTGCCCAAACAGTTTGAGCTTCTACTTCTAAAAATCCACCTTTCCAGAAATAAATCTCTCACTGTTGCCGCTTGCTACAGACCCCCTCAGCCCCCAGCTGTGCCCTGGACACCATATGTGAATTGATTGCCCCCATCTATCCTCAGAGTTCGTACTGCTTGGTGACCTAAATTGGGATATGCTTAACACCCCGGCCATCCTACAATCTAAACTAGATGCCCTCAATCTCACACAAATTATCAACGAACCTACCAGGTACAACCCTAAATCCGTAAACATGGGTACCCTCATAGATATCATCCTGACTAACTTACCCTCTAAATACACCTCCGCTGTCTTCAACCAGGATCTCAGCGATCACTGCCTTATTGCCTGCGTCCGTAACGGGTCCGCGGTCAAACGACCACCCCTCATCACTGTCAAACGCTCCCAAAAACACTTCAGCGAGCAGGCCTTCCTAATTGACCTGGCCCAGGTATCCTGGATGGATATAGATCTCATTCCGTCAGTAGAGGATGCCTGGTTGTTCTTTAAAAGTAATTTCCTCTCAATCTTAAATAGACATGCCCCATTCAAAAAATACAGAACTAAGAACAGATATAGCCCCTGGTTCTCCTCAGACTTGACTGCCCTTGACCAGCACAAAAACATCCTGTGGCGTACTGCATTAGCATCAAATAGCCCCCGCGATATGCAACTTTTCAGGGAAGTTAGGAACCAATATACACAAGCAGTTAGGAAAGCATAGGCTAACTTTTTCAAACAGAAATTTGCATCCTGTAGCACTAACTCCAAAAAGTTTTGGGACACTGTAAAGTCCATGGAAAATAAGAGCACTTCCTCCCAGCTGCCCACTGCACTGAGGCTAGGAAACACTATCACCACCGATAAATCTACAATAATCGAGAATTTCAACAAGCATTTTGCTACGGCTGGCCATGCTTTCCACCTGGCTACCACTACCCCGGCCACCAGCTCTGCACCCTCCGCTGCAACTTGCCCATGCCCCCACCGCTTCTCCCTCACACAAATCCAGACAGCTGATGTTCTAAAAGAGCTGCAAAATCTGGACCCCTACAAATCATCTGGGCTAGACAATCTGGACCCTTTCTTTCTAAAACTAGCCGCGAAATTGTCGCAACCCCCTATTACTAGCCTGTTCAACCTCTCTTTCGTAACGTCTGAGATCCCCAGAGATTGGAAAGCTGCCGCGGTCATCCCCCTCTTCAAAGGGGGTGACACTCTAGATCCAAACTGTTACAGACCCATATCCATCCTGCCCTGCCTTTCAAAAGTTTTCGAAAGCCAAGTCAACAAACAGATCACCGACCATTTCGAATCCCACCGTACCTTCTCCGCTATGCAATCCGGTTTCCGAGCTGGTCATGGGTGCACTTCAGCCACGCTCAAGGTCCTAAACGATATTATAACCGCGATCGATAATAGACAGTACTGTGCAGCCGTTTTCATTGACCTGGCCAAGGCTTTCGACTCTGTCAACCACCGCATTCTTATTGGCAGACTAAATAGCCTTGGTTTCTCAAATGACTGCCTCGCCTGGTTCACCAACTACTTCTCAGATAGAGTTCAATGTGTCAAATCGGAGGGCCTGTTGTCTGGACCTATGGCAGTCTCTATGGGGGTGCCACAGGGTTCAATTCTTGGGCCGACTCTTTTCTCTGTGTATATCAATGACGTCGCTCTTGCTGCTGGTGACTCTCAGATCCACTTCTACGCAGACGACACCATTTTGTATACATCTGGCCCTTCATTGGACACTGTGTTAACAAACCTCCAAACGAGCTTCAATTCCATACAACACTCCTTCAGTAGCCTCCAACTGCTCTTAAACACTAGTAAAACTAAATGCATGCTCTTCAACCGAACGCTGCTTGCACCCGCCCACCCGACTAGAATCACTACTCTCGGACGGGTCTGACCTAGAGTATGTGGACAACTACAAATATCTAGGTGTCTGGTTAGACTGTAAACTCTCCTTCCAGACTCACATTAAGAATCTCCAATCCAAAGTTAAATCTAGAATCGGTTTCCTATTTCGCAACAAAGCCTCCTTCACTCATGCTGCCAAACATGCCCTCGTAAAACTGACTATCCTACCGATCCTTGACTTCGGCGATGTCATTTACAAAATAGCCTCCAACACTCTACTCAGCAAATTGGATGTAGTCTATCACAGTGCCATCCGTTTTGTCTCCAAAGCCCCATATAATACCCACCACTGTGACCTGTACGCTCTTGTTGGCTGGTCCTCACTACATATTCGTCGCCAAACCCACTGGCTCCAGGCCATCTATAAATCACTGCTAGGCAAATCCCCGCCTTATCTTAGCTCATTGGTCACCATAGCAACACCCACCCGTAGTCTGCGCTCCAGCGGGTATATCTCACTGGTCATCCCCAAAGCCAACACCTCCTTTGGCCGCAATTCCTTCCAGTTCTCTGCTGCCAATGACTGGAACAAATTGCAAAAATCTCTGAAGCTGGAGACACTTATCTCCCTCACTAACTTTAAGCATCAGTTGTCAGAGCACCTTACCGATCACTGCACCTGTACACAGCCCATCTGAAATTAGCCCGCCCAACTACCTCATCCCTATATTGTTATCTATTTTGCTCATTTGTACCCCAGTATCTCTATTTGCACATCATCTCTTGCACATCTATCATTCCAGTGTTAATACTAATTGTAATTATTTTGCACTATAGCCTATTTTATTGCCTACCTCCATAACTTGCTAAATTTGCACACTGTATATTATATGTATTTCTGTTGTATTTTTGACTTTGTTTTGTTTTACCCCATATGTAACTCTGTGTTTGTTTTTATTGCACTGCTATGCTTTATCTTGGCCAGGTCGCAGTTGTAAATGAGAACTTGTTCTCAACTGGTTTACCTGGTTAAATAAAGGTGAAATAAAAATAAAAATAAAAGTATCAAATACTTGTTCTCCCCACTGTATATATATATATATATATATATATATATATATATATATATATATATATATATATATCTCACCCATTTACTCACAATACCCCATAATGACAGTGAAAACATGTTTTTAGAAATGTTTGCAAATTTAATGAAAATGAAATATTGAAATATCTAATTTACATAGGTATTCACACCCCTGGGTCAATACTTTGTAGAAGCACCTTTGACAGCGAGTAGAGCTGTGAGTCTTTCTGTGTAAGTCTCTAAGAGCTTTCCACACCTTGATCTGTTGTGGACTACTTCTCTACCTTGATCTCTGAGAACTGCCACAACTCGAACATTCTGTTTAAGACAATTGAGCATGTTGTTGGTGCATCCCACTGCTGGCTTGCCTCTGAAGCTAAGCAGGGTTGGTCCTAGATGGGAGACCAGATGCTGCTGGAAGTGGTGTTGGAGGGCCAGTAGGAGGCACTCTTTCCTCTGGTCTAAAAAATATCCCAATGCCCCAGGGCAGTGATTGGGGACTTTGCCCTGTGTAGGGTGCCGTCTTTCGGATGGGACGTTAAACGGGTGTCCTGACTCTCTGTGGTCACTAAAGATCCCATGGCACTTATCGTAAGAGTAGGGGTGTTAACCCCAGTGTCCTGGAAGAAAAAAAAATCATGGGCCCCACCTAATCATCCCCAGCTTACAATTGGGGCGGCAGGTAGCTTAGTGGGTAAGAGCGTTGTGCCAGTAACCGAAAGGTTGCTGGTTCTAATCCCCGAGCCGACTAGGTGAAAAATCTGTCGATGTGCCCTTAAGCAAGGCACTTAACCCTAATTGCTCCTGTAAGTCGCTCTGGATAAGAGCGTCTGCTAAATGACTAAAATGTAAATGTAAATGTAATTGGCTCATTCATCCCCCTTCCTCTCCCCAGGTAACTATTCCCCAGGTCGTAGCTGTAAATGAGAATGTGTTCCCATTCAATTTACCTGGTAAAATAAAGGGTTAAATGTCTGACTGCTTCATTGATAAGAAATCAGAGGTGGTGTTATTTGGCCCCCACCATGCTAGAACCCAGATTGAAAATAACCTTGGTCCTTTGTCCACCAATGTAAAGTCTATGGCCAGAAACATCTTCTTTCACACTGACCTAAATTTCGAGCTGCATGTAAAGAAGGTTGTCCAATCCTGCTTTTATCATCTAAGAAATATAGCTCAAGTCAAGTATTTTATTTCAGTCGCTGATTATACATGCCTTTATTTACTCACGCCTAGATTAACTATTTGTGTGTCAGTCAGAAATCACTCCATCGTCTACAGTTAGTTCGAAATGCTGCAGCTCGGCTTTTAACAGGCACCAGAAAATGTAACCCTATCACACCTATTTTAGCTTCTGGCTACCAGTCACTTTTAGAATAGATTTAAACATTTTATTAATCCCGTTTAAGGCTAGGATCGGTTTAGCCCCATCCTATATCTCATTTATTTTACAGGATCTCCCTATGAGCTAGGATGCAGCTTGAGATCCTCTGGCAGGGCACTGTTGACCATTTCAAGAGACCGGGCATTTTCCATTAGGGCCCCGAGACTTTGGAATAGTCTGCCAGAGGAGATTAGACTTGCAGATTCAGTGCCTCTTTTTAAAAACTCTTCTGAAGGCACACTTTTATAAAAATGCTTTCAATATCTGATTTCAATGTCTGATTTCAATGTCTGATTTTAATGTCAGATTTCAATATCTGATTTCAATGTCTGATTTTAATATCAGATTTTTATGTCTGATTTCAATGTCTGATTTCAATGTCTGATATTAATGTCTGATTTTAATGTCTGATTTCAATGAGCTATGTGTTTCATTCTCCTTCCTCCTGTCTTTGTTTCTTGGTTAGTTTTTATTTATTTATTTTATTTTATGATGTGAAGCACTTTGTCACTTGTATTGAAAAGCACTATACAAATAAATGTATTATTATTATTATTATTAATTAATTCAGCTGACATTTTATACATTAATTAACATTTATCTCTGACATCTGTGGTCGTCGTGTCTGACATAAAAATGTATCATGATGTTGTTCTCAACGGGCCGGTTTCCCCAGACACAGATAAACCTGGGCCCGTATCCTTAAAGATTCTGAGAATCCTCTCAGAGAGCTCCTAACTTAACCTAAAAATTCCTTGCCAGGAGTTTTAGCTTAGAAGTGATTCCAGAACATTTTCAGTGAACTCTGAGCCAGGAATGGATGAAAAATCCTATCTTAGTGAGGAGGTGTGGTTGACCCCGTTGCTAGGTATGAGTCATCATTTCAAAAGCCGTGATTGGTTGATCCTACAAGTTTGATGAAAATGAACTTTTGGTGATAATGAGCAAAGGATGTACCCTCAAATCAATAAACATAATTATACACTCTAATCTTATGCAGACTATAATTGTAAATAATATTTCACATTCAAGAAAATATCTGGAAAATGAATAGTAAGCTGTAGGGGTTATAGCCTAACATTAGAATCTAAAATATGTGAAAACTTAAGCTCATTACACCCTGTTCAAATAATGATTTGTGTCTCATTTGCTCATATTAATATCCTAGCTGGCATATTTTGTACTTTCACTTCCATATGGACCCCATTGAAAACAAGATGGCCTATCTCAAGTGGCTGTCCTTAATGAAGTAGAAATTGCAACGTTACAACTCAGTGTGAACTTAACGAGGGTAACACAGCTCAGCTTTTAACAATGTCTGTGATTGCTGGCTGGTCTATTTATGAAGGCTTGTTAACAAATATCCTACAAACACAGAAAATGGAGAAAAAAAGGAATCGCAAGCTCGAACTGGACTGAGGAGCAAGGTTTGTTGCTGGCCCAGTTGGTGAACGAACATAAAGGTATGTTACGAGGAAAATTTGGCCCAACTGTCACTAGCCAAGGCAAGAGGCGCGCCTGGGACACAATATCCCAAACAATCAATGCCTCTTTTCCACTGGTGGTGCGGACAGGCGACGATTGTGAGAAAAGGTGGTATGTGCTGCAGTCCAAGGCAAAAGATGAGATTGCAGCACACAAGCGGGAATCCTCACTCACAGGTGAGCAAAATACTATGGCCTACCACATAATCTGGCAATTTGCTCCTGCTGGCAAAGTTAATTTACATGCCTAAGTACTGTGTTCATTGACTGTTTCTTTCTAGGGGGTGGACCACCTGCAAAGCGGCTGTCCCAGGTGGCCGACACTGTCTTTCAAGTCCTGGGACACTCTGAGGTCAGTGTCACCGGGCTGCCAACAGGCATTGACACGTCAATGATGCAGGCCCTTGAAATGCAGCAAAGGTAGGACACAGGGTTATTCATATCAACAGTGTTTATTCATTGCAGAAGCCATTTCATGTGTTATCCATGCTCATTGTATTAAATTAATTTAATCAAAACAATAATTAAACTAGGCCTATGTATTTCTGTAGCATGGAGCCATCACAAGAACCGGGCCCATCAAGTTTGCCGCCTGAACCATCTGCAGCTGCTACTCAGGATAGCCCGGCGGATCAAACACCATTCCCATCCGCAGCACCTGCTCCGTCAGCATCCCTGCAGGAGAGAAGATTGCAACTCACAATTGATGTGTTTGAACAACAAAAAAAAGTCCTTTCCCTTCAGGAGGAGTACTACCGCCTTAAAATTGAACACCTAAAAAATAAACCATTTAGAGATTGTGTTCTGTGTCTTGCATTTAACAGTTGCAGGTGATGTGCAGTAAAACTGTGGTAGTTCTTAATACCATCACAAGTTCTCAAATGACATGGGGCTACAGCTTGCCTGAAATGTAAATTTGTGAAGTTTGCCCTGTAAGGCAGTCCACTCTGGGCTAGGTTCCCCTGTGGAATGTGAATATCTTCTTCATCCTCATCGCCATCCTCCAGAGGTTCTGCAATCTGTCTAACCTTGCAAATATTGTGTAATATTGCACAGGCTATGATGAGTTTGCTGACTTTTTCAGGCCTCAGCCGCACCTCTCCGTGGAGAACATGAAAGCGCCTCTTAAGCTGGCCTATGCCACGCTCCACCACCGCTCTTGTTGTCTTGTGGGCCCTACAATAGAATACAGACCTTTAATTATTTGATGGAAATATTGCACTACTTGGATGCTCTAACATATTGCTTGCATTTCATTTCCATGATTTTTGTATTGTTTGGCTTACCTGTTATAGTTTAGTTGGGGCCCTTGGCGTGGCTGGAGGTAAGGTGTAAGGAGCCATGGTTTGCATGGGTAGCCACTGTCCCCTAACAAGTGGCAATTAGCTGGCACATAGCGTCTCTCAAAAAGCTGTCTGATGCCACTCTCGGAGAGCATTCTCGCATCATGTGTGGAGCCTGGCCATTTAGCCACAATGTCCAAAATCTTCCAGGCCGCATTGAACACTATTTGCACATTGATGCTGTGGAAATTCTTCCTGTTAACAAAGACAGCCTCGTCCTCTGATGGCGCAATTATTCTCACATGTGTTCCATCAATTACACCCACAACGCCAGGGAATCCTGCAATGTCCATAAATGCCCTTTTATGTGTGTGTAAAGTGCGGGCATCCAGCGGGAATGGAAACAAATTGTGTCACAATATTAGGTTGTGACAAAGCTGTCAGTGTTTGGGTGATGACTCTGCTGACGGAGGATTGGGACAGACCCAAGTCATCACTGCTGCATTGTTGCATTTTCCCTGTTGCCAAATACCTCAGGGTTGTGATTACTTTCTTCTCCGGTGTAATAGCGTTGTGGCGTCGAGTTGGTGAAGTAATTGCATCTCTAAGGAGATCCACCACAAACATGATTCCTGCACGATCCAATCTGTAGCGTCTCAATAATTCCCTGTCATCCAGTGTTTGCAGGACATCTCTCCTGCCTCCTCTGTTGGCCATTTTGTGCAGCTGCTTAGGGTAACTCCTAAGCCACTAAAAGTCCTCTTCCCTGCTCTTAGCAGATCTCGCCTTAGGAGCCCTTTTAAGCGCTAGGACTCTTGAGGAATAGCTTTTATATTAACTGGGATTTTCGTGTCACTTTTAGGGGAAATTCTAAGAAAACGTCATGCCTCTGAGAATTTTCTTAGAATTTGGCCGCTAGGAGCCACTTTTTGCACAAAAATTCTTTAGAGATACGGGCCCTGGTCCTGAACTAAAAAGCTATTTCAGTAGAGAATGACTTTTAGTCCTGGACTAGACTTAATCTGTGTCTGGGAAAACGACCCTGGAGTGGTATAACGGTATCAGTACACGCTTAGAAAAAAAGTGCTATCCACAACCAAAAAGGGTTCTTCAGCTGTCCCCATAGGAGAACACTTTGAAGAACCCCTTTTGGTTCCAGGTAGAACCATTTCTACAGAGAGTTCTAAATGGAACCCAAAAGAGTTCTACCTGGAACCAAAAAGGGTTCTCCTATGGGACAGTCGCAGAACCCTTTAGGAACCCTTTTTTCTAAGAGTGTAGAGGACAGAGTTCAGGAATGCAGTTCACACACACAGACAGCAGGGGGGAGGGTCAGAGTTCAGGAATGCAGTTCACACAAACAGACAGCAGAGGGAGACATTGTCCTACTCTACTGGACTGAACACTGCAGGCTTTTGTTCCAGTCCAGCCCTAACAAACTTGATGCTAACAAAACTAACTAAATTATCAGACAGACATTGATTAGTAGAATCTGGGGGAAAAGGCTGGAACAAAAACCTACTTAATAGAAGACATCGGCTACGTACCGATATTCTACCCTTCTTCAGAAGTGTACCCTCAGACTGGTGTGAGGAATATGGTGGATGGGGGAGGGTCTGGGATGGGGGAGGGTCTGTTAGAAGTTAGTAGGGGAATATGGTGGATGGGGGAGGGTCTGTTAGAAGTTAGTAGGGGAATATGGGGGGAACCGCCCTCCAGCCATGCTTGCACCAATCCAATGCTTTATGCCTGTATTAGGGGGAGTAAACAAGTGCATACTTCTGGAGAGGGGGAGCTCAATGGAAACGTTAATTTGTACAGTGACAGGTTTAGACCGCTACTGTAGATTAAGATTATACGGTGCATTCAACTGGGACCAGGTGATTTTCAGGAACATCAGTCAAAATGCCTATAAGTGAGTACAATTGAACAATACATACTTAATGTCATTAGGCCTACACGTAGATATGGTAAGTGACATGATTAAGTAGATAAGATAGTGAAGGATTGTTTAATGAGTTGGCGTGTTTGTATATCTTTTTTTGAAATCTATTCATTTAATTGTATTTTGATGACACGGACTCATCCACTCTCATCGCATTATTTAATTCCCGTTATAAATGGTTTGGCGCGTTCATGTTTCCCCATATATTTAGTATTTCATTTCTACAATATATATATATATTGTTGTTGTTTAACTCGTTCGCCAAAGTCATCAGCATTTAATATGCGCAAGGCTAATCATGTGTCGAGGAAATGTTTGGTCCAGTCGCATTATGGTGCTTTTCATTTTCATATTTAAATGCAGTAATTTACCATTTTGGCAATCCTCTAAGTGGATGCGACGTTCAGGTGCACATGAACACTAGCTACACTGGCAAGAAATAAGTTTGTTTATTTCCATATATTAATATTTCCTTTGTTTGAAGTTCGCGCATCTCCGAGCTCCATGTTTCCTTGTCTGTCATGAACCGCGAGAAGATCCAAATACCTTGTCGAGACTGGGGCGTGTTGTCATTGGGGCAGGTTTTCATATTGCCTTTTACTCTGAAAGTAAAATATATATTGTGTCAAATTCCAATTAGACAAATGTGTGCCTTCTTGATTAGAGGTTACTACATACGTTGGTTTCAACAGTCTGAGATTAGGACTAACTTTTTTAAAAAATCTTTAGATTTTTGTCATTAATGTTTGGTCAACAAGGAACCACAAACAAACATACACGGGGTGACAGAATAAAGCAACGGTCAACTATGATGTAATGGTGTGTTTGAATGGCTTTGTCAAACTATGTGCTCTGGGCGGGGGCATTTTTCATGAAAGTCTGGTTGGGGCATATTGTCATATCTGAAACGTATTGAAGCCTCTGCCCCTGCATATCCATCACATGGGACTGAAGGCTCACGTTTAACTAATATGAAAACACTCACTCACACACAGCTTTGTGAATTAAGGCCTAACATGTTCTTAAAGGCCAGTAGATCATTTTTTAAAATCAGTTTGTTGTTTTACTACACATGTAGGTTACACACTCACAGACACAGCTTTTTTAAATTAATGTTTGTATTATAATATGTTCTAATAAAGAAACGTTGACATTGCCATGTATTATTCGTGCTCAGTTCATTTATAAGGATGTACCACAATAAAGTGCAATTATCTCCAATAAGAATCGAAATTAGATATACTTGCAATCATGTAGTTAGCTTAAAAAAAAATATATATATTTTCTTACTTCAAATAGTATCAGTTGATGTAAAAGGCTTTTACTGTTGGCACTAACGGCACAGATAACATTTTGACAACTTGCCCTATACTGTCAGCTACGGGGCAAGTTGTCACAACTGCTCGGAGTCTATTCTATCAGTAATAATTGTTTTGCAATAAGTTATGAGAAAAGCAAAAGTGCAAATATTTAGGCAAGACCTTTAATCTATTCATCAATATTTAAATGGCTCTTAATATTTATACCAGTGCTGAGAAATCTACATGTAAGTGAAACGTGTGACAACATGCCCCCTGTCTCCCCTATTGGTGACAGATCAGCCCCTAGAGAGATATCACCACCTACGGCTGAAAATATTCAGGCGGATTATTCTAATGCTTACCCAATAAAAATTCACTAAAATCATATATTTGGCACATCATTGCACACACATCATAAAATATAGAGAGACAATACAGACCGTCGCCTACAAGTAGCAAAATAGAACTGAATTTATTGAACATTAAATGTATTTCAATATGATTTGAAATAGGCTTATAGCCTACTGTATTTATATTTGAAAATGCATTTTATCTCGGTTTTCATTTGAAGCATCTTTTTTTTTTTTATACGTAGCTTGTTTGTATCGATTGCAAAGACATTGTCAACTTTGTGCTTGTTGTCAACTTTGTTCTTTAGTTATCAGTAGTCACAGAGAGATTCTATGTTTAGCAGAGATCTTCTGTTTTTAAAGTGAAGTGGGAGGGCGAAAAAAGCATCTAACGACGCACTTAGCTGTACTACGAGTGGTGTGAGGCAGGTGTTTATGCCTCGTTTTACATTGTGATGTATTTCATTACGTCGTACGTCATTTTCACGGAGTAATGCCCTGATACTGAGCAAACAAGTGTAGTGTTTTGTAACGCAAGATGGAGGAGAGCCTGTCTCTCGTCAGAGATGGCATTTATTTTGGGAAATTGCAAAATATGACCTTTTCATTCAAGACCATGATAAATATATTGTTTCAGGTGATAATAGAATTTTTTTTTGTTTAGTTACTTTTTACTCAACTTGTTTCTCTAACTTTATAGCAAGTCAAGATAGCTTGCACTACAGAGCAGCTAACTAAAAGCTAGGCTAGGTTGAAAATACCAATGTAGCTAGCGACCTCAGCAGTCTCAGTTGTTGTCAGCTCGAATGTTGTCATTAAAACACTGTTTGGTTGGTTGACAAGATGAAGTGTGCTCATTGGTCAACCGTGTGCGGCGGCCGCTTAAGACCAGGTAACCCGTGATACGACGTCCATCCATGTCTGATGATGTTGGGAGATGACGTGGAAACCGGTCACTAGGGGCAACAGTAGGCTTTGGTTTTGCTAGGGTGTTGTGGATGGGGGATGGGCTTAAGCATGTGCCTCTGGTTTCAAAGGTTGCATGTTTGAAAGCAGCGATTAAATAAATAAAAAATAGCCTATCCCAAACCTTAACCCTTAACCATTTGCAATGCAAATTACATTAAAGACAGCCATTGTGAATTCATTGTATGTTTTGTACAGTCTGATTTGGCAATTGTGTAATATAAAGGCTTATGTAAACTAGAAGTGTGACTAACAGTTGAGATATCATGATATCATAGATGGGCCTATGCCTTTACCCAGTCTGTTGTGGAGAGCTAAGGGGACTGTCATTTCTTAGCTGGTGCACTCTGGGGTAATGGTTTACCCAGATGATAGACAGTGGAATCACAGTTGACTTGTAACTTTAATGATGATGAATTTCAGCACATGTCACCAGGCTAGACACTTGATGGGCATTTATTTTACTGACATGTTCTATTTAACCAAGGGGTCAGTGACGACCCATCATTCAGGTGCAGAGCCCCACATTTTTAGCTGTTTTGCATGTTATTTTGGCATTAATAGGTGTCATATATATCAGTTTGCAAACAATGTAAAGTAAAATAAAATAAAAATAAAGAATAATTGAGTTAAATGAAGCGTCATACTAACATGGTCTCTTTACAGATCCAACATGCAGGTGTTTCAGCCCAGCTCAGTGCTTTCTGTGGTGATGGTGGGGCAGCCAGCGGAGGATACGCAGCGTAGGGGTTGGGAATGTTCTCCTAGGATCCACTGGGCAGAATTAAGAAAGGTGTCGTTAAATGATTTGATATATATCAATATCCCTCCATCACACAAAGGTACACACACCGGGAGGCAACAGTCATATAATATAATTGACCTCCAATGTTGTATTATTCAACATTTTATTATAAAAAAATATGACTCATTTATAGTTCCTCATTCTGCGGTTTGGTAACTTCCTGTTCTATTGACGGACTCTGGCCAGACTGAATTCTAAGTATGCTTCATCCATTTTGCAACGTAGCCTCGGATGCAAGGGGATGCTGCGACGCCTGGGATATGGATGGGAATTGAGTGTGTGATGTCCCATTCACATCCCAACTTTGCAGTCTGTTGAGTTGTACCGGATGTCTTGTGAGGCTTGTGAGCAAAACAAGTCTGCTTTCGACGGTGGGGTCATATTCGTTTTTCGGGATGACTCCTGATCTGACAAATACTGCTGTATCTCTGCCACCTTCCACCGCAGATATGGGCGGATGGGGCTATTTTACTTCCACTGGTCCTGGGGCCCTTGTGAAGGTCAACGGCATGAACTTTACCCAGTACCAGGACATTTTGGCCAAAAACCTGGTTTCCTCTGCTAGGAGGCTGAAACTTGCCGCAAGTTGCTCTTCCAGCAAGACAATAACCCCAAGCACACATCACAATCCACAAAGAAATGGTTAATTGACCACAGATTCAACATTTTGCAATGGCCTTCTCAGTCTCCGGACTTGAACCCCATTGAAAACCTGTGGTTTGATTTGAATTGAAGAGGGCAGCCCATAAGCGCAGATCGAAGGATATCAAGGATCTTGAAGGATTCTGGAGGAATGGTCTAAGATCCCTCTGTTCTCCAATCTCATAAAACATTTTAGAAAAAGGGGTTATTGAAAGGTATTGAAAACAGGGATGTCAATAATTTTGACCCTTACCTATTTGAGAAAAAAATAATTACTTGGTACCCAAAATCTCTTCCTCTGAGCAATTGTATTAGAATAAAATATGATTTCCCATTTAGTTTTAGCATACAATATAGCCCAGTATATATTATTTACTTTATACAGAGGTAAATCAATTTGAATTCAATCATTTTTTGACAACAACCCTTTTGCTTTGAATGAAACCAACCGTACATATTTGCCAATTGTAGAAGTGCTCAGAAAGTAGCTTTTTAGACCTGAATGCCAAAACATTCAAGAGATAAGGGTGCTACATTTTGCATTCCCCACTATACCATGAGACATCCCATGTCTTCATCACAGGAAAAGATAAACGGTTTGGATTGATATCATTTAAAAGCTTATGAACAGGGTTGTTAAACTATTTTATAATTTCTTTTAAAAAAATGTTATTTAGTAACGACGCCATTTTTCAACTTCAAATTCATCACCTGTTTTGTAGAAGAAAAAAAAAGAGAGGAAAGGCACACAGATGATGTCATTGGAAACATCTTTATCTTTTATAGTACAAAACATAGAAACGCGCAATTTTCATATGTTGGGGTGGTGCTGCAGATGATGAATATGAAGTTGAAAAGGTTGGAAATTCCCCTTCTATGTTGTCGCTTAGACCCTATTTTACATCATCTGAGGTTTTTGTGTTATGCCTGCCATCAGTTGAGACACAACATGCTCTTGAATACAGGGTGGGTGTCATGTTTTGGCTGATGAATGTACTAAAATGGGAATAAAATTGAAATTTCAACTTTCAAATGGTACCACAAGCAAGATTTCTGGCTCTCACAGACCTGTAACTTCTTCTTTAAGAGGCTACTCTGTCCTCCACTCGTTACCTGTATTAATGGCACCTGTTTGAACTTGTTATCAGTATAAAAGACACCTGTCCACAACCTCAAACAGTCACACTCCAAACTCCACTATGGCCAAGACCAAAGAGCTGTCAAAGGACACCAGAAACAAAATTGTAGACCTGCACCAGGCTGGGAAGACTGAATCTGCAATAGGTAAGCAGCTTGGTTTGAAGAAATCAACTGTGGGAGCAATTATTAGGAAATAGAAGACATACAAGACCACTGATAATCTCCCTCGATCTGGGGCTCCACGCAAGATCTCACCCCGTGGGGTCAAAATGATCCCAAGAACGGTGAGCAAAAATCCCAGAACCACACGGGGGGACCTAGTGAATGACCTGCATAGAGCTGGGACCAAAGTAACAAAGCCTACCATCAGTAACACACTACGCCGCCAGGGACTCAAATCCTGCAGTGCCAGACGTGTCCCCCTGCTTAAGCCAGTACATGTCCAGGCCCGTCTGAAGTTTGCTAGAGTGCATTTGGATGATCCAGAAGAGGATTGGGAGAATGTCTGGTCAGATGAAACCAAAATAGAACTTTTTGGTAAAAACTCAACTCGTCGTGTTTGGAGGACAAAGAATGCTGAGTTGCATCCAAAGAACACCATACCTACTGTGAAGCATGGGGGTGGAAACATCATGCTTTGGGGCTGTTTTTCTGCAAAGGGACCAGGACGACTGATCCGTGTAAAGGAAAGAATGAATGGGGCCATGTATCGTGAGATTTTGAGTGAAAACCTCCTTCCATCAGCAAGGGCATTTAAGATGAAACGTGGCTGGGTCTTTCAGCATGACAATGATCCCAAACACACCGCCCGGGCAACAAAGGAGTGACTTCGTAAGAAGCATTTCAAGGTCCTGGAGTGGCCTAGCCAGTCTCCAGATCTCAACCCCATAGAAAATCTTTGGAGGGAGTTGAAAGTCCGTGTTGCCCAGCAACAGCCCCAAAACATCACTGCTCTAGAGGAGATCTGCATGGAGGAATGGGCCAAAATACCAGCAACAGTGTGTGAAAACCTTGTGAAGACTTACAGAAAATGTTTGACCTGTGTCATTGCCAACAAAGGGTATATAACAAAGTATTGAGAAACTTTTGTTATTGACCAAATACTTATTTTCCACCATCATTTGCAAATAAATTCATTAAAAATCCTACAATGTGGTTTTCTGGATTTTTTTTCTTCTCATTTTGTCTGTCATAGTTGACGTGTACCTATGATGAAAATTACAGGCCTCTCTCATCTTTTTAAGTGGGAGAACTTGCACAATTGGTGGCTGACTAAATACTTCTTTCCCCCACTGTAAATAAAAATCCTAAGCAATCTACACACAACTTTTGCAAATGTATTAAAAATAAATTACATAAGTATTCAGACCCTTTGCTATGAGACTCAAAATTGAGCTCAGGTGCATCCTGTTTCCATTGATCATCCCTAAGATGTTTCTACAACTTGGAGTCCGCCTGTGGTAAATTTAATTGATTGGACATGATAAGGTCCCACAGTTGACAGTGCATCTCAGAGCAAAAACCAAGCCATGAAGTTGAAGGAATTGTCCGTAGAGCTCCGAGACAGGATTTCGTAGAGGCACAAATCTGGGGAAGAGTACCAAAACATTTCTGTAACATTGAAGGTCTCCAAGAACTCTGTGGCCTCCATCATTCTTAAATGGAAGAAGTTTGGAACCACCAAGACTCTATCTAGAGCTGTCCGCCTGGCCAAACTGAGCAATCAGGGGAGAAGGGCCTTGGTCAGGGAGGTGACCAATAACTCGATGGTCACTCTGACAGAGCTCCAGAGTTCCTTTGTGGATATGGGAGAACCTTCCAGAAGAACAACCATCTCTGCAGCACTCCACCAATCAGGCCTTTACGGTAGAGTGGCCAGATGGAAGCCACTCCACAGTAAAAGGCACATGACAGCCCGCTTGGAGTTTGCCATAAGGCACCTAAAGGACTAAGACCATGAGAAACAATATTCTCTGGTCTGGTCTAATGAAACCAAGATTCAATCAATCAATCAATCAATTTTATTTTATATAGCCCTTCTTACATCAGCTAATATATCGAAGTGCTGTACAGAAACCCAGCCTAAAACCCCAAACAGCTAGTAATGCAGGTGTAGAAGCACGGTGGCTAGGAAAAACTCCCTAGAAAGGCCAAAACCTAGGAAGAAACCTAGAGAGGAACCAGGCTATGAGGGGTGGCCAGTCCTCTTCTGGCTGTGCCGGGTGGAGATTATAACAGAACCATGCCAAGATGTTCAAAAATGTTCATAAGTGACAAGCATGGTCAAATAATAATCAGGAATAAATCTCAGTTGGCTTTTCATAGCCGATCATTAAGAGTTGAAAACAGCAGGTCTGGGACAGGTAGGGGTTCCATAACCGCAGGCAGAACAGTTGAAACTGGAATAGCAGCAAGGCCAGGCGGACTGGGGACAGCAAGGAGTCACCACGGCCGGTAGTCCCGAC
The DNA here is from genome assembly GCF_020615455.1 of Coregonus clupeaformis. Taxonomy (NCBI): domain Eukaryota; kingdom Metazoa; phylum Chordata; class Actinopteri; order Salmoniformes; family Salmonidae; genus Coregonus; species Coregonus clupeaformis. The sequence continues at coordinate 6,832,798 of NC_059204.1, read as the reverse complement.
GTATGGTCCTAGGGCTCAGGTCTCTCAGTTGGCTTTTCATAGCCGATCATTAAGAGTTGAAAACAGCAGGTCTGGGACAGGTAGGGGTTTCGTAACCGCAGGCAGAACAGTTGAAACTGGAATAGCAGCAAGGCCAGGCGGACTGGGGACAGCAAGGTGTCAGCATGCCCGGTAGTCCTGACGTATGGTCCTAGGGCTCAGGTTCTCAGAGAGAAAGAGAGAACGAGAGAATTAGAGAGAGCATACTTAAATTCACACAGGACACTGGATAAGACAGGAGAAGTACTCCAGGTATAACCAACTAACCCCAGCCCCCGACACATACACTACTGCAGCATAAATACTGGAGGCTGAGACAGGAGCGGTCCGGGAGACACTGTGGCCCCATCCGAAGAAACCCCGGACAGGGCCAAACAGGAAGGATATAACCCCACCCACTCTGCCAAAGCACAGCCCCCGCACCACCAGAGGGATATCCTCAACCACCAACTTACAATCCTGAGACAAGGCCGAGTATAGCCCACAGAGGTCTCCACCACAGCACAAACCAAGGGGGGCACCAACCCAGACAGGAAGATCACGTCAGTAACTCAACCCACTCAAGTGACGCACCCCTCCTAGGGACGGCATGAAAGAGCACCAGCAAGCCAGTGACTCAGCCCCTGTAACAGGGTTAGAGGCAGAGAACCCCAGTGGAGAGAGGGGAACCGGCCTGGCAGAGACAGCAAGGGCTGTTCGTTGCTCCAGAGCCTTTCCGTTCACCTTCACACTCCTGGGCCAGACTACACTCAATCATATGACCTACTGAAGAGATAAGTCTTCAGTAAAGACTTAAAGGTTGAGACCGAGTCTGCGTCTCTCACATGGGTAGGCAAACTGTTCCATAAAAATGGAGATCTATAGGAGAAAGCCCTGCCTCCCGCTGTTTGCTTAGAAATTCTAGGGACAATTAGGAGGCCTGCGTCTTGTGACCGTAGCGTACGTATTGGTATGTACGGCAGGACCAACTCGGAAAGATAGGTAGGAGCAAGCCCATGTAACGCTTTTATAGGTTAACAGTAAAACCTTGAAATCAGCCCTTGCCTTAACAGGAAGCCAGTGTAGGGAAGCTAGCACTGGAGTAATATGATCAAATTTCTTGGTTCTAGTCAGGATTCTAGCAGCCGTATTTAGCACTAACTGAAGTTTATTTAGTGCTTTATCCGGGTAGCCGGAAAGTAGAGCATTGCAGTAGTCTAACCTAGAAGTAACAAATGCATGGATTAATTTTTCTGCATCATTTTTGGACAGAACATTTCTGATTTTTGCAATGTTACGTAGATGGAAAAAAGCTGTCCTTGAAACAGTCTTGATATGTTCGCCAAAAGAGAGATCAGGGTCAAGAGTAACGCCGAGGTCCTTCACAGTTTTATTTGAGACGACTTTACAACCATCAAGATGAATTGTCAGATTTAACAGAAGATCTCTTTGTTTCTTGGGACCTAGAACAAGCATCTCTGTTTTGTCCGAGTTTAAAAGTAGAAAGTTTTCAGCCATCCACTTCCTTATGTCTGAAACACAGGCTTCTAGCGAGGGCAATTTTGGGGGCTTCACCATGTTTCATTGAAATGTACAGCTGTGTGTCATCCGCATAGCAGTGAAAGTTAACATTATGTTTTCGAATAACATCCCCAAGAGGTAAAATATATAGTGAAAACAATAGTGGTCCTAAAACGGAACCTTGAGGAACACCGAAATGTACAGTTGATTTGTCGGAGGACAGACCATTCACAGAGACAAACTGATATCTTTCCGACAGGTAAGATCTAAACCAGGCCAGAACTTGTCCGTGTAGACCAATTTGGGTTTCCAGTCTCTCCAAAAGAATGTGGTGATCGATAGTGTCAAAGGCAGCACTAAGGTCTAGTAGCACGAGGACAGATGCAGAGCCTCGGTCTGACGCCATTAAAAGGTCATTTACCACCTTCACAAGTGCAGTCTCAGTGCTATGATGGGGTCTAAAACCAGACTGAAGCATTTCATATACATTGTTTGTCTTCAGAAAGGCAGTGAGTTGCTGCGCAACAGCTTTTTCTAAAATTTTTGAGAGGAATGGAAGATTCGATATAGGCCGATAGTTTTTTATATTTTCCGGGTCAAGGTTTGGCTTTTTCAAGAGAGGCTTTATCACTGCCACTTTTAGTGAGTTTGGTACACATCCGGTGGATAGAGAGCTGTTTATTATGTTCAACATAGGAGGGCCAAGCACAGGAAGCAGCTCCTTCAGCAGTTTAGTAGGAATAGGATCCAGTATGCAGCTTGAAGGTTTAGAGGTGTTACGGATACAGGTATCCTGTGTTTTTGTGTGTTTCTACTCTTTCTGCCCTAATCACAGTGTGAGTTCCTGATTGGAGGTGTTGAGGTGTTGCTGATTGGACCAATCAGTGAACATTCCTGTTAATTGCACCACCTGTTATTCGCTTGTTCAATCACACATCCCATTTTATAAAAACCAGACTTGTGTTTGTTGAGACAGAGAGACTTTTTGCATATGTGAGTATGGACACGGTGGTGTCCGTGTGTTGTGTACTCGCTAGTTGATGATTACCCTGTTTAGTAGCTTTGTGTGTTTTTTTGGGAAAGGGGGTTTAAGTAGATGCCCTTGGGCGCACATTACCCGTAGGACGAAATCGTTATAAACACCAGTTAGACCTGAGCGGACCACCCACTGTATTTTTGTATGGTAGCAGTAGCTAGGGTTTTTAGGCAGGCTAGATCAGTTTAGGGGGTTTTAATATTGTTTCATTTCTTGGGTCCTGCTCAGCCCTTTTTCCCAAAACCCTACCGGTTCATAAATAAACACTTTGTGTTTGACTAGTTATGGTAGTTGTGTCTTATTTGTTCTACTATTCATGCCACACTTATAATTTACATGAATTTATGTTACGGGTCTCATGTCCATCCACCCTAGATGTTTAGAGCCACGGGGTTCGTAACAAGAGGCCATGATTATTTTCATCATTGTGTCAAGAGATATAGTACTAAAACACTTAAGTGTCTCTCCCGATCCCAGGCCCTCGCAGAGCTGTGCAGATCCAGGACAGCTAAGCCCTGGAGGAATACGCAGATTCAAAGAGGAGTCCGTAATTTGCTTTCTAATGGTCATGATCTTTTCCTCAAAGAAGTTCATGAATTTATTACTGCTGAAGTGAAAGCCATCCTCTCTTGGGGAATGCTGCTTTTTAGTTAGCTTTGCAACAGTATCAAAAAGAAATTTTGGATTGTTCTTATTTTCCTCGATTAAGTTGGAAAAGTAGGATGATCGAGCAGCAGTGAGGGCTCTTCGGTACTGCACGGTACTGTCTTTCCAAGCTAGTCGGAAGACTTCCAGTTTGGTGTGGCGCCATTTCCGTTCCAATTTCCTGGAAGCTTGCTTCAAAGCTCGGGTATTTTCTGTATACCAGGGAGCTAGTTTCTTATGACAAATGTTTTTCGTTTTTAGGGGTGCAACTGCATCTAGGGTATTGCGCAAGGTTAAATTGAGTTCCTCAGTTAAGTGGTTAACTGATTTTTGTCCTCTGACGTCCTTGGGTAGGCAGAAGGAGTCTGGAAGGGCATCAAGGAATTTTTGTGTTGTCTGAGAATTTATAGCACGACTTTTGATGCTCCTTGGTTGGGGTCTGAGCAGATTATTTGTTGCGATTGCAAACGTAATAAAATGGTGGTCCGATAGTCCAGGATTTTGTGGAAAAACATTAAGATCTACAACATTTATTCCATGGGACAAAACTAGGTCCAGAGTATGACTGTGGCAGTGAGTAGGTCCAGAGACATGTTGGACAAAACCCACTGAGTCGATAATGGCTCCGAAAGACTTTTGGAGTGGGTCTGTGGACTTCTCCATGTGAATATTAAAATCACCAAAAATTAGAATATGATCTGCTATGACTACAAGGTCTGATAGGAATTCAGGAAACTCAGAGAGGAACGCTGTATATGGCCCAGGAGGCCTGTAAACAGTAGCTATAAAAAGTGATTGAGTAGGCTGCATAGATTTCATGACTAGAAGCTCAAAAGACGAAAACGCCATTTTTTTTTTTGTAAATTGAAATTTGCTATCGTAAATGTTAGCAACACCTCCGCCTTTGCGGGATGCACGGGGAATATGGTCACTAGTGTAACCAGGAGGTGAGGCCTCATTTAACACAGCAAATTCATCAGGCTTAAGCCATGTTTCAGTCAGGCCAATCACATCAAGATTATGATCAGTGATTAGTTCATTGACTATGACTGCCTTTGAAGTGAGGGATCTAACATTAAGTAACCCTATTTTGAGATGTGAGGTATCACGATCTCTTTCAATAATGGCAGGAATGGAGGAGGTCTTTATCCTAATAAGATTGCTAAGGTGAACACCGCCATGTTTAGTTTTGCCCAACCTAGGTCGAGGCACAGACACAGTCTCAATGGGTATGGCTGAGCTGACTACACTGACTGTGCTATTGGCAGACTCCACTAAGCTGGCAGGTTGGCTAACAGCCTGCTGCCTGGCCTGCACCCTATTTCACTGTGGGGCTAGAGGAGTTAGAGCCCTATCTATGTTGGTAGATAAGATGAGAGCACCCCTCCAGCTAGGATGGAGTCCGTCCCTCATCAGCAGGTCAGGCTTGGTCCTGTTTGTGGGTGAGTCCCAGAAAGAGGGCCAATTATCTACAAATTCTATCTTTTGGGAGGGGCAGAAAACAGTTTTCAACCAGCGATTGAGTGCTGAGACTCTGCTGTAGAGCTCGTCACTCCCCCTAACTGGGAGGGGGCCAGAGACAATTACTCGATGCCGACACATCTTTCTAGCTAATTTACACGCTGAAGCTATGTTGCACTTGGTGACCTCTGACTGTTTCATCCTAACATCGTTGGTGCCGACGTGGATAACAATATCTCTATACTCTCTACACTCGCCAGTTTTAGCTTTAGCCAGCACCATCTTTAGATTAGCCTTAACGTCGGTAGCCCTGCCCCCTGGTAAACAGTGTATGATCGCTGGGTGATTCGTTTTAAGTCTAATACTGCGGGTAATGGAGTCGCCAATGACTAGGGTTTTCAATTTGTCAGAGCTAATGGTGGGAGCCTTCGGCGTCTCAGACCCGTAACGGGAGGAGTAGAGACAAGAGAAGACTCAGACTCAGACTCCGACTCGCTACATAATGGGGAAAACCGGTTGAAAGTTTCTGTCGGCTGAATGAGCGACACCGGTTGATCATTCCAACAGTATTTCCCTCCAGAAGCCATGAGAAAGTTGTCCGGCTGCGGGGACTGTGGGGGGGGATTTATACTAACGTTACTATCTGTACTTACTGGTGGCACAGACGCTGTTTCTTCCTTTCCTACACTGAAATTACCCTTGCCTAACGATTGCGGCTGAAGCTGGGCTTGTAGCACAGCTATTCTCGCCGTAAGGCGATCGTTCTCCTGTATATTATGAGTACAGCGACTGCATTTAGAAGACATCATGTTAATGTTACTACTTAACTTCGGCTGTTGAAGATGTTGACGAACCATGTCCAGATAAAGCGTCCGGAGTGAAAAAGTTGAATGAGGGAAAAAAGTTGCGATGGAAAAAAGGAAAATAAAGTAAAGTTGGCAGCAAAAACGCACAGGAAAATGACTCTTCTGTCTCGGGATAAAACGTCCGGGGTGAAAAAGTTTAACGAAAAAAGATGAGTGAGGACAAAACTAAAAAGTTGGTAAATTTGTTGAACACAGAGATTGATTAAATGTTTATTAAAAGTAAAACGTGAATAGTTTGGCAGGTAGCCAAGTAGCAGCAAACAGCACAGCAGCACGGAGACAATGCGGAAGCGAGAAACAAGAGGGCGTCAAAAAGAGGGCGTCAAACAAGAGGCAGATTGAACTCGTTGAGGGCGTCAAACAAGATTGAACTCGTTGTTCTGAATGCCAAGGATCACGTCTGGAGGAAACCTGGCACCATCCCTACGGTGAAGCATGGTGGTGTTGGCAGCATGTTGTGGGGATGTTTTTAAGCTGGAGGGACTGGGAGACTAGTCAGGATCGAGGGAAAGATGAACGGAGCAAAGTACAGGGCGATCCTTGATGAAAAGCTGCTCCAAAGCGCTCAGGACCTCAGACTGGGGCCAAGGTTCACCTTCCAACAGGACAATGACCCTAAGGACACAGCCAAGACAACGCAGGAGTGGCTTTGGGACAAGTCTCTGAATGTCCTTGAGTGGCGCAGCCAGAACCCGGACTTGAACCCGATCGAACATCTCTGGAGAGACATGAAAATAGCTGTGGAGCGACGCTCCCCATCCAACCTGACAGAGCTTGAGAGGATCTGCAGAGAAGAATGGGAGAAATTCCCCAAATACAGGTGTGCCAAGCTTGTAGCGTCATACTCAAGAAGAATTGAGGCTGTAATCGCTGCCAAAGGTGCTTCAACAAAGTACTGAGTAAAGGGTCTGAATACTTATTTAAATGTGATATTTCAGTTTTTTTTATTTTTAATACTTTTGCAAAAATGTCTAAAACCTGTTTTTGCTTTTGTCATTATGGGGTATTGTAAGGGGGGTGGAAAAAAAAAAACAATTTCAACAATTTTAGAGTAAGGCTGTAACATAACAAAATGTGGAAAAGGTCAAGGGGTCTGAATACTTTCCAAATGTACTGTATGTACATTTACCTCATTTAGCAGATGCTCTTATCCAGAGCGACTTACAAATTGGTGCATTCAACTTATGATAGCCAATGGGACAACCACCTTTTCCCCCCCTTTTTTGTATGGGGGGGTAGAAGGATTACTTTATACTATTCCAGGTATTCCTTAAAGAGGTAGGATTTAAAGTGTCTCCGGAAGGTGCTCAGTGACTCCGCTGTCCTGGTGTCGTGGAGGAGCTTGTTCCACCAATTGGGGTGCCAGAGCAGCAAATAGCTTTGACTGGGCTGAGCGGGAACTGTGCTTCCGTAGAGGTAGGGGGGCCAGCAGGCCAGAGGTGGATGAACGTAGTGCCCTTGTTTGGGTGTAGGGTCTGATCAGAGCCTGGAGGTAAGGAGGTGCCGTTCCCCTCACAGCTCAGTAGGCAAGCACCATGGTCTTGTAGTAGATGCGAGCCTTCACGGCGTAGTGTGTTACCAATTCTTTTCTTGGTGACTATGGTCCCAGCTGCCTTGAGATCATTGACAAGGTCCTCCCGTGTAGTTCTGGGCTGATTCCTCACCGTTCTCATGATCATTGCAACTCCACGTGGTGAGATCTTGCATGGAGCCCAGGCCGAGGGAGATTGACAGTTATTTTGTGTTTCTTCCATTTGCGAATAATCGCACCAACTGTTGTCACCTTCTCACCAAGCTGCTTGGCGATGGTCTTGTAGCCCATTCCAGCCTTGTGTAGGTCTACAATCTTGTCCCTGACATCCTTGGAGAGCTCTTTGGTCTTGGCCATGGTGGAGAGTTTGGAATCTGATTGATTGATTGCTTCTGTGGACAGGTGTCTTTTTATACAGGTAACAAACTGAGATTAGGAGCACTCCCTTTAAGAGTGTGCTCCTAATCTCAGCTCGTTACCTGTATAAAAGACACATGGGAGCCAGAAATCTTTCTGATTGAGAGGGGGTCAAATACTTATTTCCCTCATTAAAAATGCAAATCAATTTATAACATTTTTTACATGCGCTTTTCTGGATTTTTTTAGTTGTTATTCTGTCTCTCACTGTTCAAATAAACCTAGCATTAAAATTATAGACTGATCATTTCTTTGTCAGTGGGCAAACGTACAAAATCAGCAGGGTGATCAAATACTTTTTTCCCTCACTGTATATAAATAAAATATAGAGCCAAAACACTAAGGAACTGGCAGACTCGCTCTCTCCCCGTTTTCTTCTATTTAATTCTAAATTAAACCTTCTGTGTTTGTCATAGAACAATGGGACTAGTCTCTGTGGATGGGGTTAGATTTCCAGCGTTGTGCTTCATTTGACAGTGCCAGGTACGCGTATCCATCTGCCAAGAAGTGACGGGCCCTACATTACAGCCTCCAATGGATCTGTAATGTAATCCAAGTGGCCAGTGGAGTGTGCGGAGGAGCGGGGTGACATGAGAGAACTTGAGAAGGTTGAACACCAGACGGGCTGCAGCGTTCTGGATAAATTGAAGGGGTTCAATGGCACAGGCAGGGAGCCCGGCCAACAGCGAGTTGCAGTAATCCAGACGGGAGATGACAAGTGCCTGGATTAGGACCTGTGCCGCTTTCTGTGTAAAATAGGGTCGTACTCTGCCAATGTTGTAGAGCATGAACCTGCAGGATCGGGTCACCGCGTTGATGTTAGCGGAGAACGACAGGGTGTTGTCCAGGGTCACGCCAAGGTTCTTTGCACTCTGGGAGGAGGACACAATGGAGTTGTCAACCGTGATGGCGAGATCATGGAGCGGGCAGTCCTTCCCCGGGAGGAAGAGCAGCTCCGTCTTGCCGAGATTCAGCTTGAGGTGGTGATCCGACATCCACACTGATATGTCTGCCAGACATGCAGAGATGTGATTCACCACCTGGTTATCAGAAGGGGGAAAGGAGAAAATTAATTATGTGTCGTCTGCGTAGCAATGATAGTAGAGACCATGTGAGGATATGACAGAGCCAAGTGACTTGGTGTATAGAGAGAATAGGAGAGGGCCTAGAACTGAGCCCTGGGGGACACCAGTGGTGAGAGCACGTGGTGCAGAGACAGATTCTCGCCACGCCACTTGGTAGGAGCGACCTGTCAGGTAGGACGCAATGCAAGAGTGAGCAGCGCCAGAGATGCCCAACTCGGAGAGGGTGGAGAGGAGGATCTGATGGTTCACAGTATCAAAGGCAGCGGATAGGTCTAGAAGGATAAGAGCAGAGGAGAGAGAGTTAGCTTTAGCAGTGTGGAGAGCCTCCGTGACACAGAGAAGAGCAGTCTCAGTTGAATGACCAGTCTTGAAACCTGACTGGTTTGGATCAAGAAGGTCATTCTGAGAGAGATGGCAAGAGAGTTGGCTAAAGACGGCACACTCAAGAGTTGTGGAGAGAAAAGAAAGAAGGGATACTGGTCTGTAGTTGTTGACATCGGAGGGATCGAGTGTAGGTTTTTTGAGGAGGGGTGCAACTCTCGCTCTCTTGAAGATGGAAGGGACATGGCCAGCGGTCAAGGATGAGGTGGTGAGGTAAGGGAGCCCTCTTCTGTGAGCTCGCAATGAGTCGTCAAGCCATGGAGCAGGAGGGGAGGACCGAGCCGGCCGGGAGGATAGGGGACATAGAGAGTCAAAAGATGCAGGAAGGGAGGAGAGGAGGGTTGAGGAGGCAGAATCAGGAGATCGGAGGGAGAAGGATTTAGCAGAGGGAAGAGATGATAGGATGGAAGAGGAGAGAGTATCGGGAGAGAGAGAGCGAAGGTTGCGGACGGCACATTACCATCTGAGTAGGGGCAGAGTGTGTAGTGTTGGAGGAGAGCGAGAGAGAAAAGGATACAAAGTAGAGGGGAGTTGCAGTGAGATTATTAGAAGAACAGCATCTAGTAAAGATGAGGTCAAGCGTATTGCCTGCCTTTTGAGTAGTGGGGGACGGTGAGAGGGTGAGGTCAAAAGAGGAAAGGAGTGGAAAGAAGGAGGCAGAGAGAAATGAGTCAAAGGCAGACGTAGGGAGGTTATAGTCACCCAGAACTGTGAGGGGTGAGCCATCCTCAGGAAAGGAACTTATCAAGGCGTCAAGGTCATTGAACTCTCCAAGGGAACCTGGAGGGCGATAAATAACAAGGATGTTCAGCTTGAATGGGCTAGTGACTGTGACAGCATGGAATTCAAATGAGGAGATAGACAGATGGGTCAGGGGAAAAAGAGAGAATGTCCACTTGGGAGAGTTGAGGATTCCTGTGCCATCGCCGTGCTGACCATGTGTTCTCGCATACCCCGAGAGCATCTGGTCAGCGTGAGGAAAGAGCAGTAGGAGTAGAAGTGTTTTCTGTGGTAATCCATGTTTCCGTCAGCGCCAAGAAGTCGAGGGACTGGAGGGTAGCATAGGCTGAGATGAACTCTGCCTTGTTGGCCGCAAAACGGCAGTTCCAGAGGCTGCCGGAGACCTGGAACTCCACGTGGGTCGTGCACGCAGGGACCACCAGAGTAGAGTGGCAGCAGCCACGCGGTGTGAAGCGTTTGTATGGCCTGTGCAGAGAGGAGAGAACAGGGATAGACAGACACATAGTTGACAGGCTACAGAAAAAGGCAACAATAATGCAAAGGAGATCGGAATGAAATGAACTAAACATCTGGGAAAGGAGAGAGCGGGGCCTCCCTCACTTACGTTTCACTGAAACACTCAAATATAACTCTTCCAACATCCACTTTAGAAATTATAATTGTTGTAAACTACAGCGGTTCAATGTTTTCTAGGAATAGACTCTAACTTAGTTTATTCAGCTAGCTAACTTGGTACAGTATTCTTCAGTGAAAACCGTCCAGGGCACCGAATCCTATGACGCCATAGCCAACTAGCATGCCAGCCTCCAATAACACAGTTTAGCACCAATACTCGGTTACAACAAACCAGTGTGTTAACACGCCAAGCAGATCATTCGTGTCCGTGTCTAACGTTGTGTAAAGTTTTGGGTTAGTTTTGACAGTTTGAGTGAGTACGTCGTCAATTTATTCAGCCAGTTAGTTAGCTAGAATAGTTAGCATACTAGCTAGCCATTGCTCTCTGCCAACGAACCAACCCCTCCTCCCACGGCACGAAACACACAGAGAGAGCCAAGCTAACGTTAACCAGTCACCCATGTCCCGAATTCCCTTGAACGACTCTTGTTACCAGTATGTCAAAACAAAACAAAAAATAAATGTAGGTTATAACTTACCCTTAGTAGCTACTGTTAGCCAGTTAAGTGCAAAGCTAGCCACTGAATCGATTCAGCCAGTTCGCGTCTGTTCCAACAGAGAGAAAGCGTCTCCAAATATTAAAGCTAGGTCGTTCCAGCTATCCAGGTAGCAACAAGCTAGAGTACAGTAGCTACTAACTACCTAACGTTAACGCTTCAGATAATGAGGTTAGAAAAACAGCTGAATGGTAGGTAGCTAGCTGCCATAATTACAGGTACTCTTAAGCGTGAAATAACATTGGAAACAACTATCCACAGTTGCTAATAGTTACCAGTAGCTACCCGCTAGCTAGCTAGCTTTATTGGTCCAGGTGGGTTAGCTAGCCTCGTGCTTCACCGGGCTCAGCTGAATACAATACTTACCTACAATAATAAGTACCTACAATACCTACCTACAATCTAAGTTACATGGTTTAAGCTTTACTCGACACCATATAAGAAGCCAAGCTGACCTCCCGCTAGAGAAGTCGCAACCTCACCCGACCAGACCATTCTCCGTTCTCCACTCCTAAACAATGCACGTTTTTGAAACTTTGGCAAATGGTAAAGTCTACAAAACGTAGTCCTCTCCGTTTGTAACAGATTCTAGTTTTGGAAACAGAAACCTGAATTGAGATCAAATGTTCCGTCGATGAGAGAAATAGCAGAATGTAGGCCAAAATCCATCTCGCTCCATCTTCTCCATCTCGCTCCATCTTCTCCATCTCGCTCCATCTTCTCCATCTCGCTCCATCTTCTCCATCTTCTCCATCTCGCTCCATCTTCTCCATCTCTCTCCATCTTCTCCCACTTCCAGCCACTAGGCTTCCGCTCACCACCATATTTGGTCAGTTAATGTTGACTTGGATGGGAATATCTGTTATTTAAAATTAGACTGTCAATGCGCCATAGGAAACCTATTGAATTCATAGAAATATAGATAATAGATAACCATTTAAGTTGACATTTTGACGGTGGGTGGACCGGCGGCCATCTTTGTGGTAGTAAGTAGAAGTTGAAAATTGTATTCAATTAAAATGTGGTGTACCAGCTGAATTGCAGTGGTCTGAAGGGATAGGTCCATTCTATGAATTGTATTTCTATGATTGAAATGACACCCACCCTGTATTCTAGAGCATATTGTGTCTCAACCGATGGTGGCCACAACACACAAACCTCAGATAATTTAAAGTAGGGTCTAAGCTACAACATATGTGAACATGAAAAAAGTCTGAGTTGATGCGTTTCTAAATTATTTACGTTAAAGGTCCAAATTCAGCCATTAAAAAAAAATCTAATTATCAAATCATTTCTGGGTGACAATTAAGTACCATACTGTGAATTAAAATGGCCAAAAATAAGGAAAAAAATAGCTTCTTAGCAAAGAGCAATTTCTCAAGCAAGAATTTTGCTAGGACTGTGTGGGAGTTGTCTGAGTGGGGAGGGTAGCTTAGTGGTTAAGAGCGTTGTGCCAGTAACCGAAAGGTCGCTGGTTCTAATCCCCGAGCCGACTAGGTGAAAAATCTGTCGATGTGCCCTTGAGCAAGGCACTTAACCCTAATTGCTCCTGTTAGTCGCTCTGGATAAGAGCGTCTGCTAAATGACTAAAATGTAAATGTAAAAATGAAAACTGAAACTAGCTGTTATTGGCAGAGACGTCACCAGCCAGGCCAAAACTCCATCCCACCAAAAACAGGCTGAAATGTCAGCCGGTCTTTTCAAACAGCTCTTACGCTAAAAGGGCATTATCATCATTTTCACAATTTCACCCTATTATTCCAACATCATAGTGTTAAAATATGTCAAACACAGGAAAATCACGTTTTTGACTGCACTGGCCCTTTAAAAATAAACCCTTTTTTGTGTCAACTTTGAGCACCTTTATCTCGTGAATGTTTTGTCACTTTCTGGCCACTTCTTCCATGGGCAAACATGTATGGAAAGTGTTGTTTAAATCAAAAGGGATGGGGGTCCTGTTGGTTCCAGACTTGGTGCATCGGTTCCATCATTCTTAAATGGAAGAAGTTTGGAACCACCAAGACTCTTTCTAAAGCTGGGCACCCGGCCAAACTGAGCAATCGGGGAGGTGACCAAGAACCCGATGGTCACTCTGACAGAGCTCCAGAGTTCCTCTGTGGAGATGGGAGAACCTTCCAGAAGGACAACCATCTCTGCAGAACTCCACCAATCAGGCCTTTTATGGTAGAGTGGCCAGACGGAAGCCACTCCTCAGTAAAAGGCACATGACAGCCCGCTTGGAATTAGCCAAAAGGCACCTAAAGGACTCTCAAACCATGAGAAGCAAGATTGAACTCTTTGTTCTGAATGCCAAGCGTCACGTCTGGAGGAAACCAGGCACCGCTCATCACCTGGCCAATACCATCCCTACGGTGAAGCATGGTGGTGGCAGCATCATGCTGTGGGGAAGTTTTTCAGTGGCAGGGACCGCTGGTCCGAGTGCTGTGACGGTGTCTGTGAGAAAGGCTCCTTAGCACAGACAGATCAGCTGCTGCTGCAGAGGACAGTGCAGTCGAGGTAGGGATAAAACAGTGAAAGACATTGGTACACATACTAACACAGATGTAGCCTACTGTTGCCAATTAATATTTTGCTTAATTAAATACATCACAGAATACTGAAATATAACAAAACCGTTTGACATAGAAACACCGGATTTTCTGCGTTTAAAAAAAAAACAATATAATGTTGATTAATCATGAATTCATGAAAAAATATTAATAACATTCCACCCATGAAGCCACTAGAGGGTGATTTCGCCATTTGACTGAAGGAAAGGGTTTTAAATATAGGTTAGAAGTCAATGTTTTACAATGAAACACTGAATTAATGGAGAATAATTGCTAAATAATTAATTTTAATCTGTAAAAGGTGATTCGGGGACTGCATATTTTAATTGTTTCATCAATGTTTATTTGCTTCTGAATCTGTCTCTAAAGCCAGCGAGGCGGGTCTTAGTTTATGAACTGTAGTCAGTGACGAGTGACTTGGATTACATTACAGATCCAATGGCATTGGAGGCTGGAAAATTCCGCTTAAATTTTCATTAGCTCATCGGAAGATCATCTTGGCAGAAGGATACGCGTACCTGGCACTGTCAAATGAAGCACAATGCTGGAAATCTAACCCCATCCAGAGAGACTAATCCCATTGTTCTATGACAAACACGGAAGGTTTAATTTCGAGTTAAATAGAAGAAAACGGGTAGTTGTTGTATAATAGTGTTATGAAATGGGTAGGGCTGGCTCTACAGGTAATTCATATAGGTCTACAATTTGTTATGTTTATGGGGAAACAAAACTGGGGGGGGGGCTGGCTCCACCCTGTAGAGCCAGCCCTACCCATTTCATAACACTATTTACACCCAACCTCAAATATGTTTTGTAAATTCTATTATGTAAATATAATACACAGTACTGATCATTTCTTTGTCAGTGGGCAAACGTACAAAATCAGCAGGGGATCAAATACTTTTTTCCCTCACTGTATATAAATAAAATATAGAGCCAAAACACTAAGGAACTGAAACTCCCCGTTTTCTTCTATTTAATTCGAAATTAAACCTTCCGTGTTTGTCATAGAACATTATTTGATTCAAAACTATAATTTTTCCATTTAAATTATTATATAAAATTCTTGCTACCAATAGAATGTTATTTATATGGGGGATACAATCTTCCCAGCTCTGCAGATTTTGCTGCAAAGAGACAGAATCATTAGATCATTTGTTTTGGTACTGTCCATTTGTAGCTTGTTTTTGGACACAGGTCCAGGAATGGCTAAAGGATTGCAATATTTACCTGGAGCTAACCCTGCAGATAGCACTACTGGGTGATCTGAAAAGTCATAGCCAATCGATCAATAATATAGTAATACTTTTAGCAAAAATGTTTATTTTCAATTTAAAATCTGTAGAAACAATGAGAATAGAAGAGTTCAGAACTTTTGTAAAACATCACAGTACAGTTGAAAAATATATGGCAAAAATAAATACTATATGGATGGTGTTAAGAGATAGATGGGAGGTGTTGAAGGATGGGACTTATAACAACTAACAACAAATAATAACAAGATAACTAATGTAAAGCATACTGTGTCCATAATAAGTATATAGGTTATAGGTTGATAGCTTTTGTGAAAGAGCACAGTTAGAAAGATATGGCATATAGAAGCAAACCGGATGGACATCATGAAAATGATCAAGAGAGGTTGAGGGTAGAGGAAGTTCAGTAAAAACAAACAAAATAGGATGTTGTAAAATTGACTGTGTCCATAAAATGTATAAAGTATGTATAAGCTGGAAGTAGAGGCCTAAGCGTTGTTGTTCACTAGTTTACTCCAATTAGGGAAGGGGTGGTGGGGTTGGAAAGTAATAAAGGGAAATATATATTTTTAAAGGATATGTGTGTGTGTATATATATATATATATATATATATATATATATATATATATATATATATATATATATATATATATATATATATATATATATATATATATCTATTCTCTGCTCAAAAAAATAAAGGGAACACTAAAATAACACGTCCTAGATCTGAATGAATGAAATAATCTTACTAAATACTTTTTTCTTTACATAGTTGAATGTGCTGACAACAAAATCACACAAAAAGTATCAATGGAAATCAAATGTATCAACCCATGGAGGTCTGGATTTGGAGTCACCCTCAAAATTAAAGTGGAAAACCACACTACAGGCTGATCCAACTTTGATGTAATGTCCTTAAAACAAGTCAAAATGAGGCTCAGTAGTGTGTGTGGCCTCCACGTGCCTGTATGACCTCCCTACAACGCCTGGGCATGCTCCTGATGAGGTGGCGGATGGCCTCCTGAGGGATCTCCTCCCAGACCTGGACTAAAGCATCCGCCAACTCCTGGACAGTCTGTGGTGCAACGTGGCGTTGGTGGATGGAGCGAGACATGATGTCCCAGATGTGCTCAATTGGATTCAGGTCTGGGGAACGGGCGGGCCAGTCCATAGCAGCAATGCCTTCCTCTTGCAGGAACTGTTGACACACTCCAGCCACATGAGGTCTAGCATTGTCTTGCATTAGGAGGAACCCAGGGCCAACCGCACCAGCATATGGTCTCACAAGGGGTCTGAGGATCTCATCTCGGTACGTAATGGCAGTCAGGCTACCTCTGGCGAGCACATGGAGGGCTGTGCGGCCCCCCAAATAAATGCCACCCCACACCATGACTGACCCACCACCAAACCGGTCATGCTGGAGGATGTTGCAGGCAGCAGAACGTTCTCCACAGCGTCTCCAGACTCTGTCACGTCTGTCACGTGCTCAGTGTGAACCTGCTTTCATCTGTGAAGAGCACAGGGCGCCAGTGGCGAATTTGCCAATCTTGGTGTTCTCTGGCAAATGCCAAACGTCCTGCACGGTGTTGGGCTGTAAGCACAACCCCCACCTGTGGACGTCGGGCCCTCATACCACCCTCATGGAGTCTGTTTCTGACCGTTTGAGCAGACACATGCACATTTGTGGCCTGCTGGAGGTCATTTTGCAGGGCTCTGGCAGTGCTCCTCCTGCTCCTACTTGCACAAAGGCGGAGGTAGCAGTCCTGCTGCTGGGTTGTTGCCCTCCTACGGCCTCCTCCACATCTCCTGATGTACTGGCCTGTCTCCTGGTAGCGCCTCCATGGTCTGGACACTACGCTGACAGACACAGCAAACCATCCTGGATGAGCTGCACTACCTGAGCCACTTGTGTGGGTTGTAGACTCCGTCTCATGCTACCACTAGAGTGAAAGCATCACCAGCATTCAAAAGTGACCAAAACATCAGCCAGGAAGCATAGGAACTGAGAAGTGGTCTGTAGTCACCACCTGCAAAACCAGTCCTTTATTGGGGGTGTCTTGCTAATTGCCTATAATTTCCACCTGTTGTCTATTCCATTTGCACAACAGCATGTGAAATGTATTGTCAATCAGTGTTGCTTCCTAAGTGGACAGTTTGATTTCACAGAAGTGTGATTGACTTGGAGTTACATTGTGTTGTTTAAGTGTTCCCTTTATTTTTTTGAGCAGTGTATATATATATATATATATATATATATATATATATATATATATATATATATATAGTGGGGAAAAAAAGTATTTAGTCAGTCACCAATTGTGCAAGTTCTCCCACTTAAAAAGATGAGAGAGGCCTGTAATTTTCATCATAGGTACACATCAACTATGACAGACAAAATGAGGAAAAAAAATCCAGAAAATCACATTGTAGGATTTTTAATGAATGTATTTGCAAATTATGGTGGAAAATAAGTATTTGGTCAATAATAAAAGTTTCTCAATACTTTGTTATATACCCTTTGTTGGCAATGACACAGGTCAAACGTTTTCTGTAAGTCTTCACAAGGTTTTCACACACTGTTGCTGGCCTATTCCTCCATGCAGATCTCCTCTAGAGCAGTGATGTTTTAGGGCTGTCGGCTGGGCAACACAGACTTTCAACTCCCTCCAAAGATTTTCTATGGGGTTGAGATCTGGAGACTGGCTAGGCCACCCAGGACCTTGAAATGTTTCTACGAAGCCACTCCTTCGTTGCCCGGGCGGTGTGTTTGGGATCATTGTCATGCTGAAAGACCCAGCCACGTTTCATCTTCAATGCCCTTGCTGATGGAAGGAGGTTTTCACCAAAATCTCACGATACATGGCCCCATTCATTCTTTCCTTTACACGGATCAGTTGTCCTGGTCCCTTTGCAGAAAAACAGCCCCAAAGCATGATGTTTCCACCCCCATGCTTCACAGTAGGTATGGTGTTCTTTGGATGCAACTCAGCATTCTTTGTCCTCCAAACACGACGAGTTGAGTTTTTACCAAAAAGTTCTATTTTGGTTTCATCTGACCATATGACATTTTCCCAATCCTCTTCTGGATCATCCAAATGCACTCTAGCAAACTTCAGATGGGCCTGGACATGTACTGGCTTAAGCAGGGGGACACGTCTTGCACTGCAGGATTTGAGTCCCTGGCGGCGTAGTGTGTTACTGATGGTAGGCTTTGTAACTTTGGTCCCAGCTCTCTGCAGGTCATTCACTAGGTCCCCCGTGTGGTTCTGGGATTTTTGCTCACCGTTCTTGTGATCATTTTGACCCCACGGGGTGAGATCTTGCGTGGAGCCCCAGATCAAGGGAGATTATCAGTGGTCTTGTATGTCTTCCATTTCCTAATAATTGCTCCCACAGTTGATTTCTTCAAACCAAGCTGCTTACCTATTGCAGATTCAGTCTTCCCAGCCTGGTGCAGGTCTACAATTTTGTTTCTGGTGTCCTTTGACAGCTCTTTGGTCTTGGCCATAGTGGAGTTTGGAGTGTGACTGTTTGAGGTTGTGGACAGGTGTCTTTTATACTGATAACAAGTTCAAACAGGTGCCATTAATACAGGTAACGAGTGGAGGACAGAGGAGCCTCTTAAAGAAGAAGTTACAGGTCTGTGAGAGACAGAAATCTTACTTGTTTGTAGGTGACCAAATACTTATTTTCCACCTACAATTTGCAAATAATTCATTACAAATCCTACAATGTGATTTTCTGGAAAAAAATAATCTCAATTTGTCTGTCATAGTTGACGTGTACCTATGATGAAAATGACAGGCCTCTCTCATCTTTTTAAGTGGAGAACTTGCACAATTGGTGGCTGACTAAATACTTTTTTCCCCACTGAAATATATATATATATATATATATATATATATATATATATATATATATATATATATATATATATATATATACATATACATACACAGTGGGGAGAACAAGTATTTGATACACTGCCGATTTTGCAGGTTTTCCTACTTACAAAGCATGTAGAGGTCTGTAATTTTTATCATAGGTACACTTCAACTGTGAGAGATGGAATCTAAAACAAAAATCCAGAAAATCACATTGTATGATTTTTAAGTAGTTAATTTGCATTAATTTGCTGTATATCTAGAACCTTATAGGGTTCTTCTGCTGTCCCCATAGGAGAACCTTATGAAGAACCCTTTTGGGTTCCATGTAGAACCCTTTCTACAGAGGGTTCTACCTGGCACCAAAAAGGGTTCTCCTATGGGGACAATTTTTATAAGAGTGTAAATGGCTGCATTTCAGATAGGCCTCCATTTTGTAAACGTTTTGTATGTTGCGGTAGTAGGACCAATATCTTGTCTAAAAGAAGTAGGCTAATGTTCACTCTGTTATCATTAATTTGCATTACACAGTCGTTGTGTGATCGGCTACGGTAAAGGTGATACTATGAAAACGACACAGCCTACTTGTTCACCCCTCCCTGTTCTCTTGCTATAGCTTGTGTGTGTGTGTGTGTGTGTGTGTGAAACTCTCCCACACAGAAAATATTGTGCACCTGGAGAAGTGGCGGCTTGGTTACGCTCATTGCGTAGTGTCACAAATTCGACAGCAATGTAGCCTATAGTTTTGAGCTATGAATCTTTGTTAGCCAAGAGCTGCTAATTCTGTCCAGGTGATCTGTTTGTGTTGGCGTGTAGGCCTATGGAGCTATAGCTACGTTAGTGTATGGTGGTGGGGTGCATATCTTTATTGTGTTGTTATATGAAAGGACGGTTGTTGATGTTTATGACTACATTTTGGATACATTTGAACAGCAGTAGGACCTTGCTCTAAATCACTACTAGCCTCCCCCATGGATTTAAAATGCCCAACCCGCCTCCCCCCAGGCACGTCATCCTGGAGTCGGGCCTGGGAATAGGTTAGGTCTTAGGAGCATGATTAGACACTACCACTTCAACACTCTGTCAAGCCTTGATGAAGCCCACAGGTGAATCACTACGTTTGAGAGAGAGGTGGCTATAGAGCCAGTCTTTGTTTTAGTTTTACTTCATCTCTTTAGTTTTGGACCAGTCTTTCTGAGTTTATTTTTGTACATATGTATTTTGGTCACCCTTTTGAAAAATGAACAATAATTTGCTTGGGCTAGCCAACCCACAGGAGTCAGGACAGAGCTGGCCCTGGATCCCATGGTTTCCTGGGCACATACAGTTGAAGTCGGAGGTTTACATACACCTTAGCCAAATACATTTAAACTCAGTTTTCACAATTCCTGACATTTAATCCTAATAAAAAATTCCCTGTCTTAGGTCAGTTAGGATCACCACTTTATTTTAAGAATTTGAAATATCAGAATAATTGTAGAGAATGATTTATTTCAGCTTTTATTTCTTTCATCGCATTCCCAGTGGGTCAGACGTTTACATACATATATCAATCAATCAATTTTATTTTATATAGCCCTTCTTACATCAGCTAATATCTCGAAGTGCTTTACAGAAACCCAGCCTAAAACCCCAAACAGCTAGTAATGCAGGTGTAGAAGCACGGTGGCTAGGAAAAACTCCCTAGAAAGGCCAAAACCTAGGAAGAAACCTAGAGAGGAACCAGGCTATGAGGGGTGGCCAGTCCTCTTCTGGCTGTGCCGGGTGGAGATTATAACAGAACCATGCCAAGATGTTAAAAAATGTTCATAAGTGACAAGCATGGTCAAATAATAATCAGGAATAAATCTCAGTTGGCTTTTCATAGCCGATCATTAAGAGTTGAAAACAGCAGGTCTGGGACAGGTAGGGGTTCCATAACCGCAGGCAGAACAGTTGAAACTGGAATAGCAGCAAGGCCAGGCGGACTGGGGACAGCAAGGAGTCACCACGGCCGGTAGTCCCGACGTATGGTCCTAGGGCTCAGGTCTCTCAGTTGGCTTTTCATAGCCGATCATTAAGAGTTGAAAACAGCAGGTCTGGGACAGGTAGGGGTTTCGTAACCGCAGGCAGAACAGTTGAAACTGGAATAGCAGCAAGGCCAGGCGGACTGGGGACAGCAAGGTGTCAGCATGCCCGGTAGTCCTGACGTATGGTCCTAGGGCTCAGGTTCTCAGAGAGAAAGAGAGAACGAGAGAATTAGAGAGAGCATACTTAAATTCACACAGGACACTGGATAAGACAGGAGAAGTACTCCAGGTATAACCAACTAACCCCAGCCCCCCGACACATACACTACTGCAGCATAAATACTGGAGGCTGAGACAGGAGCGGTCCGGAGACACTGTGGCCCCATCCGAAGAAACCCCGGACAGGGCCAAACAGGAAGGATATAACCCCACCCACTCTGCCAAAGCACAGCCCCCGCACCACCAGAGGGATATCCTCAACCACCAACTTACAATCCTGAGACAAGGCCGAGTATAGCCCACAGAGGTCTCCACCACAGCACAAACCAAGGGGGGCGCCAACCCAGACAGGAAGATCACGTCAGTAACTCAACCCACTCAAGTGACGCACCCCTCCTAGGGACGGCATGAAAGAGCACCAGCAAGCCAGTGACTCAGCCCCTGTAACAGGGTTAGAGGCAGAGAACCCCAGTGGAGAGAGGGGAACCGGCCTGGCAGAGACAGCAAGGGCTGTTCGTTGCTCCAGAGCCTTTCCGTTCACCTTCACACTCCTGGGCCAGACTACACTCAATCATATGACCTACTGAAGAGATAAGTCTTCAGTAAAGACTTAAAGGTTGAGACCGAGTCTGCGTCTCTCACATGGGTAGGCAAACTGTTCCATAAAAATGGAGATCTATAGGAGAAAGCCCTGCCTCCCGCTGTTTGCTTAGAAATTCTAGGGACAATTAGGAGGCCTGCGTCTTGTGACCGTAGCGTACGTATTGGTATGTACGGCAGGACCAACTCGGAAAGATAGGTAGGAGCAAGCCCATGTAACGCTTTTATAGGTTAACAGTAAAACCTTGAAATCAGCCCTTGCCTTAACAGGAAGCCAGTGTAGGGAAGCTAGCACTGGAGTAATATGATCAAATTTCTTGGTTCTAGTCAGGATTCTAGCAGCCGTATTTAGCACTAACTGAAGTTTATTTAGTGCTTTATCCGGGTAGCCGGAAAGTAGAGCATTGCAGTAGTCTAACCTAGAAGTAACAAATGCATGGATTAATTTTTCTGCATCATTTTTGGACAGAACATTTCTGATTTTTGCAATGTTACGTAGATGGAAAAAAGCTGTCCTTGAAACAGTCTTGATATGTTCGTCAAAAGAGAGATCAGGGTCAAGAGTAACGCCGAGGTCCTTCACAGTTTTATTTGAGACGACTTTACAACCATCAAGATGAATTGTCAGATTTAACAGAAGATCTCTTTGTTTCTTGGGACCTAGAACAAGCATCTCTGTTTTGTCCGAGTTTAAAAGTAGAAAGTTTTCAGCCATCCACTTCCTTATGTCTGAAACACAGGCTTCTAGCGAGGGCAATTTTGGGGCTTCACCATGTTTCATTGAAATGTACAGCTGTGTGTCATCCGCATAGCAGTGAAAGTTAACATTATGTTTTCGAATAACATCCCCAAGAGGTAAAATATATAGTGAAAACAATAGTGGTCCTAAAACGGAACCTTGAGGAACACCGAAATGTACAGTTGATTTGTCGGAGGACAGACCATTCACAGAGACAAACTGATATCTTTCCGACAGGTAAGATCTAAACCAGGCCAGAACTTGTCCGTGTAGACCAATTTGGGTTTCCAGTCTCTCCAAAAGAATGTGGTGATCGATAGTGTCAAAGGCAGCACTAAGGTCTAGTAGCACGAGGACAGATGCAGAGCCTCGGTCTGACGCCATTAAAAGGTCATTTACCACCTTCACAAGTGCAGTCTCAGTGCTATGATGGGGTCTAAAACCAGACTGAAGCATTTCGTATACATTGTTTGTCTTCAGAAAGGCAGTGAGTTGCTGCGCAACAGCTTTTTCTAAAATTTTTGAGAGGAATGGAAGATTCGATATAGGCCGATAGTTTTTTATATTTTCCGGGTCAAGGTTTGGCTTTTTCAAGAGAGGCTTTATCACTGCCACTTTTAGTGAGTTTGGTACACATCCGGTGGATAGAGAGCTGTTTATTATGTTCAACATAGGAGGGCCAAGCACAGGAAGCAGCTCCTTCAGCAGTTTAGTAGGAATAGGATCCAGTATGCAGCTTGAAGGTTTAGAGGCCATGATTATTTTCATCATTGTGTCAAGAGATATAGTACTAAAACACTTAAGTGTCTCTCCCGATCCCAGGCCCTCGCAGAGCTGGCAGATCCAGGACAGCTAAGCCCTGGAGGAATACGCAGATTCAAAGAGGAGTCCGTAATTTGCTTTCTAATGGTCATGATCTTTTCCTCAAAGAAGTTCATGAATTTATTACTGCTGAAGTGAAAGCCATCCTCTCTTGGGGAATGCTGCTTTTTAGTTAGCTTTGCAACAGTATCAAAAAGAAATTTTGGATTGTTCTTATTTTCCTCGATTAAGTTGGAAAAGTAAGATGATCGAGCAGCAGTGAGGGCTCTTCGGTACTGCACGGTACTGTCTTTCCAAGCTAGTCGGAAGACTTCCAGTTTGGTGTGGCGCCATTTCCGTTCCAATTTCCTGGAAGCTTGCTTCAAAGCTCGGGTATTTTCTGTATACCAGGGAGCTAGTTTCTTATGACAAATGTTTTTCGTTTTTAGGGGTGCAACTGCATCTAGGGTATTGCGCAAGGTTAAATTGAGTTCCTCAGTTAAGTGGTTAACTGATTTTTGTCCTCTGACGTCCTTGGGTAGGCAGAAGGAGTCTGGAAGGGCATCAAGGAATTTTTGTGTTGTCTGAGAATTTATAGCACGACTTTTGATGCTCCTTGGTTGGGGGTCTGAGCAGATTATTTGTTGCGATTGCAAACGTAATAAAATGGTGGTCCGATAGTCCAGGATTTTGTGGAAAAACATTAAGATCTACAACATTTATTCCATGGGACAAAACTAGGTCCAGAGTATGACTGTGGCAGTGAGTAGGTCCAGAGACATGTTGGACAAAACCCACTGAGTCGATGATGGCTCCGAAAGACTTTTGGAGTGGGTCTGTGGACTTCTCCATGTGAATATTAAAATCACCAAAAATTAGAATATGATCTGCTATGACTACAAGGTCTGATAGGAATTCAGGAAACTCAGAGAGGAACGCTGTATATGGCCCAGGAGGCCTGTAAACAGTAGCTATAAAAAGTGATTGAGTAGGCTGCATAGATTTCATGACTAGAAGCTCAAAAGACGAAAACGCCATTTTTTTTTGTAAATTGAAATTTGCTATCGTAAATGTTAGCAACACCTCCGCCTTTGCGGGATGCACGGGGAATATGGTCACTAGTGTAACCAGGAGGTGAGGCCTCATTTAACACAGCAAATTCATCAGGCTTAAGCCATGTTTCAGTCAGGCCAATCACATCAAGATTATGATCAGTGATTAGTTCATTGACTATGACTGCCTTTGAAGTGAGGGATCTAACATTAGGTAACCCTATTTTGAGATGTGAGGTATCACGATCTCTTTCAATAATGGCAGGAATGGAGGAGGTCTTTATCCTAATAAGATTGCTAAGGTGAACACCGCCATGTTTAGTTTTGCCCAACCTAGGTCGAGGCACAGACACAGTCTCAATGGGTATGGCTGAGCTGACTACACTGACTGTGCTATTGGCAGACTCCACTAAGCTGGCAGGTTGGCTAACAGCCTGCTGCCTGGCCTGCACCCTATTTCACTGTGGGGCTAGAGGAGTTAGAGCCCTATCTATGTTGGTAGATAAGATGCTCCCAAATTAGTATTTGGGAGCATTGCCTTTAAATTGTTTAACTTGGGTCAAACGTTTCGGGTAGCCTTCCACAAGCTTCCCACAATAAGTTGGGTGAATTTTGGCCCATTCCTCCTGACAGAACTGGTGTAACTGAGTCGGGTTTGTAGGCCTCCTTGCTCGCACACGCTCTTTCAGTTCTGCCTACACATTTTCTATAGGCTTGAGGTCAGGGCTTTGTGATGGCCACTCCAATACCTTGACTTTGTTGTCCTTAAGCCATTTTGCCACAACTTTGGAAGTATGCTTGGGGTCATTGTCCATTTGGAAGACCCATTTGCGACCAAGCTTTAACTTCCTGACTGATGTCTTGAGATGTTGCTTCAATATATCCACATAATTTTCCTTCCTCATGATGCCATCTATTTTGTGAAGTGCACCAGTCCCTCCTGCAGCAACGCACCCCCACAGCATGATGCTGCCACCCCCGTGCTTCACGGTTGGGATGGTGTTCTTTGGCTTGCAAGCTACCCCCCTTTTCCTCCAAACATAACTATGGTCATTATGGCTAAACAGTTCTATTTTTGTTTCATCAGACCAGAGGACATTTCTCCAAAAAGTACGATCTTTGTCCCCATGTGCAGTTGCAAACCGTGTCCTGGCTTTTTTATGGCGGTTTTGAAGCAGTGCTTCTTCCTTGTTGAGCGGCCTTTCAGGTTATGCCGATATAGGACTCGTTTTATTGTGGATATAGATACTTTTGTACCTGTTTCCTCCAGCATCTTCACAAGGTCCTTTGCTGTTGTTCTGGGATTGATTTGCACTTTTCGCACCAAAGTACGTTCATCTCTAGGAGACAGAACACGTCTCCTTCCTGAGCGGTATGAGGGCTGCGTGGTCCAGTGGTGTTTATACTTGCGTACTATTGTTTGTACAGATGAACGTGGTACCTTCAGGCGTTTGGAAATTGCTCCCAAGGATGAACCAGACTTATGGAGGTCAACAACAAAACATTTCTGAGGTCTTGGCTGATTTCTTGATTTCTTTTGGTTTTCCCATGATGTCAAGCAAAGAGGCACTGAGTTTGAAGGTAGGCCTTGAAATACATCCACAGGTACACCTCCAATTGACTCAAATGATGTCAATTAGCCTATCAGAAGCTTCTAAAGCCATGACATCATTTTCTGGAATTTTCCAAGCTGTTTAAAGGCACTGTCAACTTAGTGTATGTAAACTTCTGACCCATTGGAATTGTGATACAGTGAATTATAAGTGAAATAATCTGTCTGTAAACAATTGTTTGAAAAATTACTTGTGTCATGCACAAAGTAGATGTCCTAACCGACTTGCCAAAACTATAGTTTGTTAACAAGAAATTTGTGGCGTGGTTAAAAAACTAGTTTTAATGACTCCAACCTAAGTGTATGTAAACTTCCGACTTCAACTGTACATATGACCTCAATTACCTCGACTAATCTGTACCCCACATTGACTCTGTACCGGTACCCCTGTTATTTTATTGCAATTTTCCAAAAGATGACGTAGTTGTAGACTCCCATTTCTGAGTGCCAAGATTCGATTCCTTTTAGGAATCGACTCCTAAGATTCGGTAGGAGACTGATTTAGTTGCCGTACTTCAGAGAACACAAACACTCGGATCTTTCATAGCGAGCTAGCGAGGGAGAGAGGGGGGGGGGTTGGACAGTCAGTCCTCTCTCCTACAGCATTATTCCTCTCTCCTACAGCATTATTCCTCTCTCCTACAGCGTTATTCCTCTCTCCTACAGCGTTATTCCTCTCTCCTACAGCGTCCATCACACTTACATGCACATGGCCAATTATGCAAATTAGGTGATGACGTCATTTAGCGACTTCTTCTAGCGACATTTAGGACAGCCAATAGCTGCTTTCCTTACTGAGGAGTTGGCAACAGTGTTCCCCAGCCCTTTTATAGCCTATTGTCTAGTTAACATGGAAAACGATATGTTATGATAACTGCACTATGATTTTAGTTTTGTGGGATTTTGTGGGATTTTTCTTAACATTTAAGGATCCCAATTTCTTAGCATGCAGCAGGTGCATATCGTTACGAAGCAGATGAACTAGCCTGTTAATATTGATACTAGGGGTGCAGACCTTTTTTAAACGTTCACACCCATATTGTCAATATTTGCAGTCTAGTTAATCGGTTTTGTAACAATAGGCACCTGCTGCATAGGCTGTGTGTTGAATGTTGTAAGAGTCGATATTCAGGTTATGGCTTTCAATTGAGATACTTGAGTCATGAAAATGTACATTTTGAAATATATGTGTTTTATGGTAAATGTGTAAAAAGTGAAAGTCTCATTTTGGGCCTAAAAAGTAATTATTTATTTTAGATCAAAAGAAAGCTCTTGAGATTTTAGATCTATTCTGTGTCTGCACTCTTCGAAAGCATTCAAATACACCACCCATTATCACATTTTCATACACTAATCTAAGTTTTAGTACATGTTCGTTTTGCAGAAAATACTATTTTCATTCGACTTTTCCTTTTTTTTTTTTTTCAGGACGTGAACATTTCCTGCTTTCTTTAGTAATGGCCGGGGTAATGGTTCTCTGCTGGTAAGGACGTCTGAGAACCTTTTTCAGTTTTAAATTATTGTCATCGTTGTTGTTATTGATATTTTGTTTTTTCTTCTCCTCTCAACAAAGGCTCGTCTTCTCAAACTGTGCATCCGTGTCTCTCAAGTAAGAAAACATGTACCGCATCATGCTGGTTGAAAACTGTACCGTACAGGTGTGGCTAAGGCTGGGTTAAAGTGAATAGGGGGGGGGGTTGCTGCTGCGCTCGATTTCTATTTGTTGTAGTGAACAGGCCGAACTGGTTTTCGACCTCTTCACAGAATTCTGTCTGCGGTCTTCACAATGCCATTGTCTGGCAGGGTCTTTTATTATTGGGTAAAAAGTGTAAGGGTGCTCCTGTGGTGTGATGAATGACGTCTTCCTCTTCCCAATTGGCACCCTATTCCATATGTACTGCACCACGTTACTAAATAGAGGTAGGATGGCATTTGGGACACACGTTTAGTGGTGCTCCTGTGTGGCTCAGTCGGTAGAGCACGGCGCTTGCAAAACCAAGGATTGTGGGATTGATTCTCGGCCACACATATGAAAAATGTATGCATGCATGACTAAATTGCGTTTGGATAAAAACGTGTTTGCTAAATGGCATATATTAATAATAATAATTACATATATAAGACCAGTAGATAATACAAAAATTACTTAACTATGAACTGGATACTCACTCCACTCTGCCTCTCATTTAACTATGAACTGGATACTCGCTCCACTCTGCCTCAGGTGTTTCTACTTGGACAGGTGCTTAGACAGGTATCAAATGTAACAGAGTGATCTCTTACCTCGTTTCTTTCTCATCTGTCAGCCAGGTGCATCACCAGGTTGTGCAGAATCACAGGTGAGCGAGTTCCTGTGGGTACCTGTACAGTACTGGCGTCCAGTGTGGCAGCCCCCCCGCACCTCTCCAAAACCTCTATATGTACACTATATATACAAAAGTATGTGGACACCTCGTTCAAATGAGTGGATTCAGCTATTTCGGGCCACACCCGTTGCTGACAGGTGTATAAAATCGAGCACACAGCCATGCAATCTCCATAGACAAACATTGGCAGTAGAATGGCCTTACTGAAGAGCTCAGTGACTTTCAACGTGGCACTGTCATAGGATGCCACCTTTCCAACAAGTCAGATCGTCAAATTTCTGCCCTGCTAGAGCTGCCCCGGTCAACTGTAAGTGCTGTTATTGTGAAGTGGAAACGTCTAGGAGCAACAACGGCTCAGCCGCAAAGTAGTAGGCCACACAAGCTCACAGAACGGGACCGCAGAGTGCTGAAGCGCGTAAAAATCTGTCCTCGGTTGCAACACTCATTACCGAGTTCCAAACTGCCTCTGGAAGCAAAGTCAGCACAATAAATGTTCGTCGGGAGCTTCATGAATTGGGTTTCCATGGCCGAGAAGCTCCACACAAGCCTAAGATCACCATGCACAATGCCAAGCGTCGGCTGGAGTGGTGTAAAGCTCGACGCCATTGGACTCTGGAGCAGTGGAAACGCATTCTCTGGAGTGATGAATCACGCTTCACAATCTGGTAGTCTGACGGACAAATCTGGGTTTGGTGGATGCCAGGAGAACGCTACCTGCCCGAATGCATGGTGCCAACTGTAAAGTTTGGTGGAGGAGGAATAATGGTCTGGGGCTGTTTTTCATAGTTGGGGCTAGGCCTCTTAGTTCCAGTGAAGGGAAATCTTAACGCTACAGCATACAATGACATTCTAGACAATTATGTGCTTCCAACTTTGTGGCAACAGTTTGGGGAAGGCCCTTTCCTGTTTCAGCATGACAATGCCTGCGTGCACAAAGCGAGGTCCGTGCAGAAATGGTTTGCCAAGATCGGTGTGGAAGAACTTGACTGGCCTGCACAGAGCCCTGACCTCAACCCCATCGAACACCTTTGGGATTGGAACGCCGACTGCGAGCCAGGCCTAATCACCCAACATCATTGCCCGACCTCACTAATGCTCTTGTTGCTGAATGGAAGCAAGTCCCCGCAAGCAATGTTCCAACATCTAGTGGAAAGCCTTCCCAGAAGAGTGGAGGCTGTTATAGCAGCAAAGGGGGGGACCAACTCCATATTAATGCCCATGATTTTGGAATGAGATGTTCAACGAGCAGGTGTCCACATACATACTAGTGTATGATTGTGCTTTTTTCAGAGGGGTTGGGTTAAAATTGGAAGTCAAATTTTGGTGGACCTTGTGTGCAATTGACCAATAAAGTGATCTCTTATTTTACTATTGACATCTATGTTTTCATTATTTAATCAAACAAGTGTAGCCTGGTCCCAGATCTGTTTGTGCATTCATGCCACTCCTTTTCATTCCAAACATGAAGGAGTGGCATGATGGTCCTAGCCTTGAATAAAAAATATAACATTATCTCAGTGTCAGTCTGTTTCTGCAAAAAGTAAACTTTCTCCCATTGTGTTTCAGATTACAGAGCAAGCAAGCCAATCTTATGGAACCAGTGTAAGTGGCAGCAAATGCAGATGGCAGAATTATAATAGAGCTTTATGCTACGATTCTACTCTATACTCTATTATACCATTATGGTAAACACTTTCTATGACGTATAGACCTATAATGCTTTATAGTGCTTTTCATAGCGTTACCACTAATGGCTGTTTTTGCTAATTATCTTGCTGATTAGGTTAAGTGACTTTGGGTGTTTTGAAAAGTGCTGAAAATAAAAAGTTGCATTATTATTATTCAGGAGGACTGAAGTGCTGACTGTTACCCCGTGGCTAAAATAGTTATTCTTCCTCCTTCTTCCTCTTCCTCCTTCTTCCTCTTCCTCCTCTTTCTTCTTCCTCCTTCCTCTTCCTTCCTCTTCCTCCTTCTTCCTCCTTCCTCTTTCTCATTCTCCCTCTTCCTCATTCTCCCTCTTCCTCCTTCTTCCTCTTCCTCCTCCTTCTTCCTCTTCCTCCTCATTCTTCCTCCTCCTTCTTCTTTCATCGTTCTTCCTCCTTCCTCTTCCTCTTCCTCCTTCTTCCTCCTCCTTCTTCTTCCTCCTTCTTCTTCCTTCTTTCATCGTTCTTCCTTATCCTTCCCCCACCTTCTTCCTCTTCCTCCTTCTTCCTCCTCCTTCTTCCTCTTCCTCCTTCTTCCTCCTCCTCCTTCCTCTTCCTCCTTCTTTCATTGTTCTTCTTCCTCCTCCTTCTTCCCCCTCCTTCTTCTTCCTCCTTCTTCCTTATCCTTCTTTCATCGTTCTTCTTCCTCCTTCCTCTTCCTCCTCCTTCTTCCTCCTTCTTCCTCTTCCTCCTTCTTCCTCTTCCTCCTCTTTCTTCCTCTTCCTCCTCCTCCTCCTTCTTCATCCTCCTCCTCATTCTTCCTCCTCCTTCTCCTTCCTCTTCCTCCTTCCCACTGGGTTTCAGATTAAAGAGCAAGCAAGCCAATCTTATGGAACCAGTGTAAGTGGCAGCAAATGCAGATGGCAGAATTATAATAGAGCTTTATGCTACGATTCTACTCTATACTCTATTATACCATTATGGTAAACACTTTCTATGACGTATAGATCTATAATGCTTTATAGTGACTTTTCATAGCGTTACCACTAATGGCTGTTTTTGCTAATTATCTTGCTGATTAGGTTAAGTGACTTTGGGTGTTTTGAAAAGCGCTGAAAATAAAAAGTTGCATTATTATTATTCAGGAGGACTGAAGTGCTGACTGTTACCCCGTGGCTAAAATAGTTATTCTTCCTCCCTCTTCCTCCTTCCTCCTTCTTCCTCTTCCTCCTTCTTCCTCCTCCTTCTTCTTCCTCCTTCCTCTTCCTTCCTCTTCCTCCCTCTTCCTCCTTCCTCCTTCTTCCTCTTCCTCTTCCTCCTTCTTCCTCCTCCTTCTTCTTCCTCCTTCCTCTTCCTTCCTCTTCCTCCTTCTTCCTCCTTCTTCCTCCTCCTTCTTCCTCTTCCTCCTCCCTCTTCCTCCTTTTTCTTCCTCATTCTTCCTCCTCCTTCTTCTTTCATCGTTCTTCCTTATCCTTCCCCCACCTTCTTCCTCTTCATCCTTCTTCCTCTTCCTCCTTCTTCCTCCTCCTTCTTCCTCTTCCTCCTTTTTCCTCCTCCTTCCTCTTCTTTCTTCTTTCATTGTTCTTCTTCCCCCTCCTTCTTCTTCCTCCTTCTTCCTTATCGTTCTTTCATCGTTCTTCTTCCTCCTTCCTCTTCCTCCTCCTTCTTCCTCACTCTCCCTCTTCCTCATTCTCCCTCTTCCTCCTTCTTCCTCTTCCTCCTCCTTCTTCCTCTTCCTCCTCATTCTTCCTCCTCCTTCTTCTTTCATCGTTCTTCCTCCTTCCTCTTCCTCCTTCTTCTCCTCCTCCTTCTTCTTCCTCCTTCTTCTTCCTTCTTTCATCGTTCTTCCTTATCCTTCCTCCTCCTTCTTCCTCTTCCTCCTTCTTCCTCCTCCTCCTTTCTTCCTCCTTCTTTCAGTTCTTCTTCCTCCTCCTTCTTCCCCCTCCTTCTTCTTCCTCCTTCTTCCTTATCCTTCTTTCATCGTTCTTCTTCCTCCTTCCTCTTCCTCCTCCTTCCTCCTTCTTCCTCTTCCTCCTCTTTCTTCCTCTTCCTCCTCCTCCTCCTTCTTCCTCCTCCTCCTCATTCTTCCTCCTCCTTCTCCTTCCTCTTCCTCCTTCCCACTGGGTTTCAGATTAAAGAGCAAGCAAGCCAATCTTATGGAACCAGTGTAAGTGGCAGCAAATGCAGATGGCAGAATTATAATAGAGCTTTATGCTACGATTCTACTCTATACTCTATTATACCATTATGGTAAACACTTTCTATGACGTATAGATCTATAATGCTTTATAGTGACTTTTCATAGCGTTACCACTAATGGCTGTTTTTGCTAATTATCTTGCTGATTAGGTTAAGTGACTTTGGGTGTTTTGAAAAGCGCTGAAAATAAAAAGTTGCATTATTATTATTCAGGAGGACTGAAGTGCTGACTGTTACCCCGTGGCTAAAATAGTTATTCTTCCTCCTTCTTCCTCTTCCTCCTTCCTCTTCCTCCTCTTTCTTCTTCCTCCTTCCTCTTCCTCCTTCTTCCTCCTTCCTCTTCCTCATTCTCCCTCTTCCTCATTCTCCCTCTTCCTCCTTCTTCCTCTTCCTCCTCCTTCTTCCTCTTCCTCCTCATTCTTCCTCCTCCTTCTTCTTTCATCGTTCTTCCTCCTTCCTCTTCCTCTTCCTCCTTCTTCCTCCTCCTTCTTCTTCCTCCTTCTTCTTCCTTCTTTCATCGTTCTTCCTTATCCTTCCCCCACCTTCTTCCTCTTCCTCCTTCTTCCTCCTCCTTCTTCCTCTTCCTCCTTCTTCCTCCTCCTCCTTCCTCTTCCTCCTTCTTTCATTGTTCTTCTTCCTCCTCCTTCTTCCCCCTCCTTCTTCTTCCTCCTTCTTCCTTATCCTTCTTTCATCGTTCTTCTTCCTCCTTCCTCTTCCTCCTCCTTCTTCCTCCTTCTTCCTCTTCCTCCTTCTTCCTCTTCCTCCTTCTTCCTCTTCCTCCTCTTCCTTCTTCTTCTTCCTCCTCCTTCTTCCTCCTCCTCCTCCTTCTTCCTCCCCCTTCTCCTTCCTCTTCCTCCTTCCCACTGGGTTTCAGATTAAAGAGCAAGCAAGCCAATCTTATGGAACCAGTGTAAGTGGCAGCAAATGCAGATGGCAGAATTATAATAGAGCTTTATGCTACGATTCTACTCTATACTCTATTATACCATTATGGTAAACACTTTCTATGACGTATAGATCTATAATGCTTTATAGTGACTTTTCATAGCGTTACCACTAATGGCTGTTTTTGCTAATTATCTTGCTGATTAGGTTAAGTGACTTTGGGTGTTTTGAAAAGCGCTGAAAATAAAAAGTTGCATTATTATTATTCAGGAGGACTGAAGTGCTGACTGTTACCCCGTGGCTAAAATAGTTATTCTTCCTCCCTCTTCCTCCTTCCTCCTTCTTCCTCTTCCTCTTCCTCCTTCTTCCTCCTCCTTCTTCTTCCTCCTTCCTCTTCCTCCTTCTTCCTCCTTCTTCCTCCTCCTTCTTCCTCTTCCTCCTCCCTCTTCCTCCTTTTTCTTCCTCATTCTTCCTCCTCCTTCTTCTTTCATCGTTCTTCCTTATCCTTCCCCCACCTTCTTCCTCTTCATCCTTCTTCCTCTTCCTCCTTCTTCCTCCTCCTTCTTCTTCTTCCTCCTCCTTCTTCCTCTTCCTCCTTCTTCCTCCTCCTTCCTCTTCTTTCTTCTTTCATCGTTCTTCTTCCTCCTTCCTCTTCCTCCTTCTTCCTCTTCCTCCTCCTTCCTCCTTCTTCCTCTTCCTCCTTCTTCCTCTTCCTCCTTCTTCCTCTTCCTCCTTCTTCCTCTTCCTCCTCCTTCCTCCTTCTTCCTCCTTCCTCCTTCTTCCTCTTCCTCCTTCTTCCTCTTCCTCCTTCTTCCTCTTCCTCCTCCTTCCTCCTTCTTCCTCTTCCTCCTTCTTCCTCTTCCTTTTTCTTCCTCTTCCTCCTTCTTCCTCTTCCTCCTTCCTCCTTCTTCCTCTTCCTCCTTCTTCCTCTTCCTCCTTCTTCTTCCTCCTCCTTCTTCCTCCCCCTTCTCCTTCCTCTTCCTCCTTCCCACTGGGTTTCAGATTACAGAGCAAGCAAGCCAATCTTATGGAACCAGTGTAAGTGGCAGCAAATGCAGATGACAGAATTATAATAGAGCTTTATGCTACGATTCTACTCTATACTCTATTATACCATTATGGTAAACACTTTCTATGACGTATAGACCTATAATGCTTTATAGTGACTTTTCATAGCGTTACCACTAATGGCTGTTTTTGCTAATTAGGTTAAGTGACTTTGGGTGTTGGGCGCTTCCTCCTTCTTCCTCCTCCTTCTTCTTCCTCCTTCTTCTTCCTTCTTTCATCGTTCTTCCTCCTTCTTCTCCTTCCCCCGCCTTCTTCCTCTTCCTCCTTCTTCTTCCTCCTTCTTCCTCTTCTTCCTCCTCCTCCT
Organism: Coregonus clupeaformis; assembly: GCF_020615455.1. Taxonomy (NCBI): domain Eukaryota; kingdom Metazoa; phylum Chordata; class Actinopteri; order Salmoniformes; family Salmonidae; genus Coregonus; species Coregonus clupeaformis. Next base: position 6,798,716 of record NC_059204.1, on the reverse strand, counting down.
TCTTCCTCTTCCTTCTTCTTCCTCCTTCTTCCTTATCCTTCTTTCATCGTTCTTCTTCATCCTTCTTCCTCTTCCTCCTCTTTCTTCCTCTTCCTCCTCCTCCTCCTTCTTCCTCCCCCTTCTCCTTCCTCTTCCTCCTTCCCACTATGTTTCAGATTAAAGAGCAAGCAAGCCAATCTTATGAAACCAGTGTAAGTGGCAGCAAATGCAGATGGCAGAATTATAATAGAGCTTTATGCTATGATTCTACTCTATACTCTATTATACCATTATGGTAAACACTTTCTATGACGTATAGACCTATAATGCTTTATAGTGCCTTTTCATAGCGTTACCACTAATGGCTGTTTTTGCTAATTATCTTGCTGATTAGGTTAAGTGACTTTGGGTGTTTTGAAAAGCGCTGAAAATAAAAAGTTGCATTATTATTATTCAGGAGGACTGAAGTGCTGACTGTTACCCCGTGGCTAAAATAGTTTCTCTTCCTCCTTCTTCCTCTTCCTCCTCCTTCTTCCTCCTTCTTCCTCTTCCTCCTCCTTCTTCTTCCTCCTCCTTCTCCTTCTTCCTTCTTTCATCGTTCTTCTTCCTCCTTCCTCCTCCTTCCTCCTCCTCCTTCTTCCTCTTCTTCCTCCTTCCTCATCCTCCTTCTTCCTTCTTTCATCGTTCTTCTTACTCCTCCTCCTTCCTCCTTCTTCCTTCAGGAGGACTGACGTGCTGACTGTAACCCCGTGGCTGGCTCCTGTAGTCTGGGAAGGGACTTTTGACCCCCAGGTCATAGACGAGGCCTTTATGTCCCAAAACCTCACCATCGCTACCACTGTGTTCGCTGTAGGGAAGTAAGTCACAGACTCCATGTGTAGAAACACCACTTCTGTGTGCATGTGTCTTCTTTTATGCACATTTTAAGGCCTCTCAGGCCCAAAAGAAATATCTGCATTATTCAAACCCTTATCATGGGGGGACTATTTTTGTGTCTCAACTGGTGTTAAGGATGTCATGCTGCTTGCTTAACGAGTATCGCTTCCCCCTGATTTGGCTCATTATGATGTGGAAAATAATTTATTATTAAAAATCAAAGTTCTTACAGAGTTTTTGTAGACTCGAGAGACTTTATTACAATGGACAAAGCCGGGGTGATTTGCAAAGCATCCTCCCTTCTCTCTTTCTGCCCCCCAGTTATATAGTCCCATTCTCATCCCTTCTAGCTCAAAACCCCTCCCTCTTCAGTTTCCCGCCCTCTATCGCTCCGCCCACTTCCTTTGTCTATGATGGCGGCTAAATTAAACTTTTTATTCAGTTCAGAATCAATAGCAATACAATCAATCACGCCCTTTATCTTGCAAAAACACTCATGTTTAGTTTAAACCCGGCTCCCCCCGGGCTTGACCTAAAGATTGATTGTGGGACATGACAGGTCCACACTTAATCTTTTAAACATACCCAAAACCCACCCCATCATGCTGTAATCAATCAACAAGATAGCCAAAGAGAGACAACGGGTTTAGACCTGAACTCTGTTCAACCCTGGTTCGCTCCAGGGATCTGCCCAAGGAGAGCCACGGGGTCATAGTCTGGTTGCAATCACAGATGACACAAGACAACTGTAGTATTTGACCCAATGACAGGGCAGATGCCCATTTTACACACACACACACACAAACCTAGTGAGAGGAATTCACTAAGTTCTTGCCTAGCAACAGAGACGTCCGTGATTTAACTTTGTTTAGCACATAGTTCACAAAAAAAAATATAAAAAAATCTCCCTCAATGGCGAGGCTCGAACTCAGAACCTCTGCCTCACAAACACACGTGACCCCGCCCCTACTGAAGCGTCTTACTCGGTCGTGCCACTGAAAGCTATCTGGCAGCGCAAGTGGGGAGACTTCAGGCTGAGGAGTGAGTTTCACAGACGACCCGTAATGCTACGCTGGCATCTTGTTCCTGTGTATAGTGAACTACTTAACTCTAACCCACAGGGCACCCATAGGGGCTCTGGTTAAAAGTAGTTGTCTATAATAGGGAGCATACTATAGCTTTATATAAATCCTTTTTGCGTCGTGTTTCCCGATTTAAAAAAATAAATAATGCAATCTCATGTTAACTCAGTCTGTCTTCTCAAACCGTCTTGTCCTGTACCTGAATGTTTTCTTATTTTCTCCAGATCCACGCATGTAATAAATCGACTGTTTTCCTACGTAGATTCACCTCTCATGTTTCCATCCATCGTTGAAGATGTAGTAACTCCAGTTCTGTTCGTTTCACAGACTTACTTGTTTTTCCGTCTCTATCCATCCTTACAGATACACTCGTTTTCTTCGGGACTTCTTAGAGTCCGCTGAGAAGCACTTCATGGTGAGAATCCAGAACTGTCTAGCAAATGGATTGACTGTTTTATAATATAAAGAAGGTCCAGGGATTACTCTTTTAAAAGAAATATAAAGACTACTGTAGGAGTGATTATGCAGGATTAGGTCCACCCCTGCCCGTGTGATCTCATTCATTGGTCCAAATATTTAATGTAATTCAATTTGTTTTAAATCTATTCATTTTTTTCATCCTTTTTTAATTCAATTGAATTCAATTCAAATCGTTAGAAAGTCCGTCCCATTCAATTCAATTCCATGTGATTCCAGTTGGGACTGGACGTACACTACTACGTGTTCACCGACATGCCCGACGACGTGCCCGACAACGTGACTCTGGGTGTCGGCAGACTGCTCAGCATCGTGAGGGTGCCAAAGTTCGACCGCTGGCAGGAGATATCCCTCCGCCGCATGGAGATCATCCAGGTTATTATAAATAATATATTACATCGTTATCACATTGAATCAAATCACATTGAATTAAAGTTTATTTTCATGCACACGGGATACAGCATACTGTACATAGAATATTGAAATACTTACTTACAAGCTCTCCTCTCAGTACAGTAGCTTTAGAAATACTATGGATGATCTACAGATGCTCAAAACTATCAGTTGCAACTCTGTTGATAATAGGAAATGGTTAGGGATAGGTTTAGGGTTAGGGTTAGGTTTAGGGTTAGGGTTAGGTTTAAGGTTAGGTTTAGGGTTAGGGTTAGGGTTAGGTTTAAGGTTAGGTTTAGGGTTAGGTTTAGGGTTAGGGTTAGGTTTAAGGTTAGGTTTAGGGTTAGGGTTAGGTTTAAGGTTAGGTTTAGGGTTAGGTTTAGGGTTAGGGTTAGGTTTAAGGTTTAAGGTTAGGTTTAGGGTTAAGTTAGGGTTACGATGATATGCCTATTGGGTTATTGCATATTAGATAGTTGAAATGTTGTTGACAGTAGACTTTATGGACTTTGTGTATTATTATTAAACCAAATTTCCATCTGAGGACAAAGTTTGATTGATTTGGTTGGTTGATTGAATATCTACTGAACATCCACCAATCTTGTATTTGGGAGCAGACTGCCATTAAGGATTACATCCACCAGGGGGCAAACTACATCTTCTGCCTGGACGTAGACATGAGGTTCCACGGCCGTGTGGGGCCAGAGGCTCTGGGGAGACTGGTGGCCGCCATCCACCCCTGGTAATGCTTACTTACTTAAAGGGCCAGCATCCACTCCTGCTAATTCTTATTTAAAGGGCCAGCATCCACCCCTGGTCATTCTTACTTACTTAAAGGGCAAGCATCCACTCCTGCTAATTCTTACTTACTTAAAGGGCCAGCCTCCACACCTGGTAATTCTTATTTAAAGCACCAGCATCCACCCCTGGTAAGTCTTACTTACTTAAAGGGCCAGTATCCACCCCTGGTTATGCTTACTTATTTAAAGGACCAGCATCCATCCCTGGTAATACTTACTTACTTAAAGGGCCAGCCTCCACCCCTGGTAAGTCTTACTTACTTAAAGGGCCAGTATCCACCCCTGGTTATGCTTACTTATTTAAAGGACCAGCATCCATCCCTGGTAATACTTACTTACTTAAAGGGCCAGCCTCCACCCCTGGTAAGTCTTACTTACTTAAAGGGCCAGTATCCACCCCTGGTTATGCTTAGTTATTTAAAGGACCAGCTTCCACCCCTGGTAATTCTTACTTACTTAAAGGGCCAGTATCCACCCCTGGTTATGCTTACTTATTTAAAGGACCAGCATCCACCCCTGGTAATTCTTACTTACTTAAAGGGCCAGTATCCACCCCTGGTTATGCTTACTTATTTAAAGGACCAGCATCCACCCCTGGTAATTCTTACTTACTTAAAGGGCCAGTATCCACCCCTGGTTATGCTTACTTACTTAAAGGGCCAGTATCCACCCCTGGTTATGCTTACTTATTTAAAGGGCCAGTATCCACCGCTGGGAATTCTTATTTAAAGGGCCAGTATCCACCCCTGGTTATGCTTACTTATTTAAAGCTCTGATGGAGGAAAATGTTGTTGACCACTGTGGTATTGCATGCACCTACATGCTGACTACTTCCTGTTGACCTCTTTCCAGATCTACCTCGCAAAAAGATGATTTCTAACCTCAAGGGTCTTTGTTAAAAAGGTTAAGTAATAATACAAACTGTCTTGTCTTGCAGGTTCTACATGTACCCCCGGAGCCAGTACCCCTACGAGCGGCGGACCGTCTCCAAAGCCTACATACCCCAGGACCAGGGAGACTTCTACTACCAGGCCAACATTTTCGGAGGAGCGCTGGAGGATGTTCACCGGCTGACCAAGACTTGCAGTGAGCACCTGGAGGTAAGCACTCACGCACACAGGCATACAGTTAGTCACTCACATACAGTACTCACTCACCCCTCTCTCTCTCCCTCCCTCTTCCTTCTCCCCCTCCCTCCCTCCCTCCCTCCCTCTTCCTTCTCCCCCTACCTCCCTCCCTCTTCCTTCTCCCCCTCCCTCCCTCCCTCTTCCTTCTCCCTCTTCCTTCTCCCCCTCCCTCCCTTCCTTCCTCTCTCTCCCTCCTCCCTCCCTCCCTCCCTCCTCCCTCCCTCCTCCCTCCCTCCCTCCCTCCTCCCTCCCTCCTCCCTCCCTCCCTCCTCCTCCTCCCTCCCTCTTCCTTCTCCCCCTCCCTCCCTCCTCTCCTCCTTCTCCCCTCCCTCCCCTCCCTCCCTCCCCCTTTCCTTCTCCCCTCTTCCCTCCCTCCTCCCTCCTCCTCCTTCTCCCCTCTTCCTTCTCCCCCCCCCCTCCCTGTAGGTTGATAGGTCAGTGGGTGTGGAGGCTGTGTGGCAGGAGGAGAGTCATCTGAACTGGTACCTGGTGAGGAACAAGCCCACCAAGCTGCTGTCACCTGAGTATGTGTGGGACGACGCTAAAGGACGGGACGCCAAGGAGATAAAACTGGTCCGCTTCTCCTCTGTCATTAAGAACAAGGCAGAGGTCAGGGAGAACCTGTGAGAGAAGAAGAAGAGGAAGAGGAGAGAAAGGATATTTTTTCTTTTTAACACAAGCTGCAGGCAGGAGAGGAGAAAGGTGGGAAGGAGGAGAGGAGAAGAAGAGGAGAAGAGGAGAGAGAGAGAGGAGAAGAAGAAGAGGAGAGAGAGAGAGGAGAAGAAGAAGAGGAGAGAGAGAGAGGAGAAGAAGAAGAGGAGAGAGAGAGAGAGAGAGCACTTATCTTTAACACGGACTGTGTTCCTTTTCTTGGTTGTGGTATACATCTTTGCACACTGCTCTTTTTGTTCAGAGAAATATGACTTTGTTTTTGTTTAGTGTCTTTGTGACACAGACTACGCTCGAAATGACTCCCTATTCACCCCAGAACTCCTGGTTAAAAGTAATGCACTATACAGGGTGGCATTTCAGACGTAGCTATTTTTACTGTATGTACAATGGGGTCCATCATTTTTTTACACCATTTTGATAATTGATGAGAAAAAAAGACTGTGTATAAAATAAATAATGCAAGCCTATGCTAAAATAAATTGGGTGATTTATATTATTTTATAATAATACAATTGCTCAGAGAAAGAGATTTTTGTTTAACAATTAATAATGATTTTTAAAGAAAGATATGGGTTAAAATGATTGGAACCTCCTGTTTTCAGTACACCAGCACCCTTGGGAGGGAAAACGGCACTGAGCCTTTGATAAACGGCGTTAGGGCAAGGTCACACGGTAACAAAGTCACACTCCCACTTTTAAAAAAAACGACGGCCATATCTTTTTCCCGATCAGGGCCAAGTCTTAATGCTATGTATGATTTTGTAGGTAGCTGTTAGTGCTAGAATGCAATACTAAGAATTAATTGTTCAAATATATCTTCCTTGCAAAAAATCTCTAATTAGTGCTTGGTAACAGAGTCACAGCCAGTTAACATCTTGCATAACATGCTGTTTTTTAGTGATAATCCATTCATGTAACATATCTGATAAATTACATAGTTGACTATATCAACACTATATCAATACTTTTGTTGATTTTCGGTAATGGAGGTACAGGTAACGGCTGTACCACACACCTGATTTACATTAATTAAATCGAATGAACAAATCAGTTTGACACATTTATATATTTTAAAGTAATGTCCGATCATTAAACCAAAAAGGATCAATGCGTCTAATGTACTTACTGTAGAAAAAAAGGGGAAAACTTGCAACAGTCATGGTTGATGTTGTATAAAGTAACACCATGTTTAAACCATCAGAACTTTTGATAGGATCCAGTTAAACATTAGGAAGTGTACTCAATAAACTATAAAAAAAAAAGCAATTTCTCATTGTGTATATAGCATCATGTGACTCTGCGAATTACGTGTTTGTTATGTACAGTAGATGCTAACCATGGCATGACCTTCACCTTTGGCACTTGGATTAGAACCGGTACTATGGTCAGATGACATGATAAATATAGCCGCAGCATATCTGCCTTAGGCTGCATTTTATGTAAATAATACATTTTTGGAGCCATTTTCATAGGAAGTATTTCAGAAGGTAAACGTGTGTGATGATAATGTCCTGGCCTTGGGCAGTTTCCCAATCCTGGGGAGAACTAAGGGGTGAACATTTTAGTTATTGCCCCAGCACTGACACACTTGATTCAGCTAATCTACTCATCAAGTCTTTGCTTTAGTGGAATCGGGTGTGTTAGGTGTGTTAGGACATTTTAGTTTTTGCCCTAGCACTATACAACTGATTCAAATGATCAAAGCTTGATGATGAGATTTATTATTTTAATCAGCTGTGTAGTGCTAGGGCAAAAAACTAAAACGTGCACCCCTTGAGGTCCCCAGGATTGAGTTGGGGAAGCTACTTTAAGAAATAAAGTTTACCAAGCTACCAATTACTTCACACTGGAAGAAGTAAAGCTACACTAAAGCTACCTTTAAGAAAAATACAGTTTTACTAAAATTACTTTGAAAAAGTACTTAACTACATCCAAACTACTTCATGATAAATTATCATATCAAAAACTGAAATGTCAGAGTACAAATTGCAGTCCGATGTTAACAGAATGTGTAATTTAACCTATTAAACACACAAGCTATGTTTCAAGTGAGAATTAGGCAGGTCTGATGCCGATTTAAAGAAAGGACATTCTGGCCTACTTCCCCCATATTTTATCATATTTGAGACAATCTCCATTTTGAAGTAGTACATTTTCTTCTTCTACCAGTTCTATGAGTTGGTAAACAAACAGAGGGTGCACACTGCCACCTGGAGGGTGTTGTCTGAACTTGTATGAAGCCATGGTTGACTATTTACTGCCGCCTGCAGTTATGGAATGTTTGCTCACAAGTATAATTAATTGGCTGATCCCTCCTGATGACCCGGATGGAATCATGTGATACTTCCTTAAACCCACAGGAAGTCCCACCCAGTTGACTACTTAAAAATGGTGAAAGTTCTCAACGGCGCTGCCCATGCCTAAAACGGGCTTCCGGGCACTAGAGTCCTCTATATTTATCTCTATGGTTCACAGGGAAAGGGAGAGGATTGCTCACTAGTGGCTGAACACAGTCGTTTGTATACGTGAACATTTATGTTGTTTATGGGTTGCATATCTAATGGGTGTTATGGGTGAGGTCACCCACGTGAAACCAACGTTTTAACCATTATGCCAAGAAGGAATTCCCTTAGTCGGAGGGTCGCAGGCAGGGCTACCTCATCACATGAGCGTGAGTTGGACTCACCTCCGTTTATATATAGGCCTAATCAAGTTAAATACATGAAGATCACAATTCTATTCTAAATGTGTTATAGGCCTGTACACCTGTCCTTTCACAGTGTAAGTCCTGGAAAAGTATTAGTGATCTTAGGGCAGTATTAGTGATCTTTCATTTCCCCCCCTCGAATCAAGGACTGATTTAGACCTGGGACACCCAGGTGGGTGCAATTAATTATTAGGTAGAACAGAAAATCAACAGTGCGCCGGACCTCCAGGCTCTTGAATACCCCTGCCTTATGGTTTTCTCCAAGTAAAACTCACACACACACACACACACACACACACACACACATCATGTGAGAGGAACTCGCCCATCCTGTGAAAAGAAGTATGACACAATGAACTCAGTGGAATGTTCAGCCACATCTGGCTCACTTGTATTCCTTTTTTTTTATAATAATAGTACATTACTGTATGTTTATTTAAAGTTTATTTCTAACGCTCAATGCCTATGAAACCCTGGATCTAAAGCGTATGAGGCTAACAAGCTAACCACCGCACTACAGAAACAACATGTCCTGCAACAGAGACTCACTAGCTACTAGATTATTAACTTACAGATTTTCATTATTACAGAGTGGTAAAGCAACAACAGCAAAGAAAAGCAGGGAGATATATTTTCCCTAAAGACCAATACAGATCCTGGAGTGTGGCTGACGGATAAAATGAATGTCAGCCAGATCCAGGTCACTCCCAGACGACCTGTCCTTTTCCCGAGTGCGGAGAGATGCTTCAGAGATCCAGTCCTCCTGTTGTGTGGCCACAGCTTCTGTAAAACCTGTCTAGAGAGAAGCTGGGAAGAGAAGGAATCTCCTGGGTATCCACTTTGTAAGCAAATATCTTTAATGGAGCCTCCACTTTACTTGGCTTTGAGGAATCTGTGTGAAGCCTTCCTACAGGATAGAGAACAGTCATCTTCAGACTCCCCTTGCCCCAGCAGTGCCTGAGGTGATCTTCAGTCTGCATGGAGAGAAACTCAAGCTCTTTTGTCTAGAGGATTTGCAACCCATCTGTTTGGTGTGTCAAACTCCAACTAGCACACCGAGCACTTGCTTCTGGTGCCTGTATACTTTTGTATTTAGAAACATAAAAAAACGAATGTTTTTCCCCCATTTCATTTTATTTGGTTTAAAAAACCAAGCGTAGCCTCCCGTCCTTCTCTATTTAAGCCTTTTCTTTTTGTCCTGCCCAATGCAATCGCGAAGTAGTCAAGACTGTCGATAAAGGGTTTGGCTCCCGAAAACCGCTTGGAAATACGTTTTATCTGGGCGGCAGGTAGCTTAGTGGTTAAGCGCGTTGTGCCAGTAACGGAAAGATCGCTGGTTCTAATCCCCGAGCCGACTAGGTGAAAAATCTGTCTGTTCCCTTGAGCAAGGCACTTAACCCTAATTGCTCCTGTAAGTCGCTCTGGATAAGAGCGTCTGCTAAATGACTAAAATGTAATGTAAAATGTAATCACCAAAGCTTTATTAAAATATGTAAAACAGTGAGCTGACGTTCCCTTTTTATCTATGTATTGTAGACAGGCCCACACTATGCTAGCCAATCAGGTCTTGTTTTGTACGTGCGTAAATCCCCCTCCATGATGTAGGCTACGTGTCCATCATGATAGGAGAGATGAGAACCTTGGTGAATACCGGTGAACCTTGTATTTAGAAGTTATCTGTAACCTGTAACAACTGCTTGTTTTTTCATTTCATATGTTCAAAACCCATTTTACATGTATTTATTGTTGTTGTAAAATAAAATAAAAGTATTGCTTGTTTTTCGTTTTCGTTTTATTACAACCAATCTTATTATACTGAACAAAAATATAGACGCAACAGTTCATATAAGGAAATCAGTCAATTGAAATAAATAAATTAGGTCCTAATCTATGGATTTCACATGACTGGGTAGGGGCGCAGCCATGGGTGGGCCTGGGAGGGCACAGGCCCACCCATTGGGGAGCCAGGCCCAGCCAATCAGAATTCGTTTTTTCCCCACAAAAGGTATTTATTACAGAAATAAATACTCCTCAGTTTCATCAGCTGTCCGGGTGGCTGGTCTCAGACAATCCCGCAAGTGATGTGAAGCCAGATGTGGAGGTCCTGGGCTGGCGTGGTTACACGTGGTCTGCCGTTGTGAGGCTGGTTGGACATACTGCCAGATTCTCTAAAATGACGCTGGAGGCGGCTTATGGTAGAGAAATGAACATTAAATTCTCTGGCAACAGCTCTGGTGGACATTCCTGCAGTCAGCATGCCAATTGCACGCTCCCTCAAAATGTGAGACATCTGTGGCATTGTGTTGTGTGATAAAACTGCACATTTTAGAGTGGCCTTTTATTGTCCCCAGCACAAGGTGTACCTGTGTAATGATCATGCTGTTTAATCAGCTTCTTGATATGCCACACCTGTCAGGTGGGTGGATTATCTTGGCAAAGGAGAAATGCTCACTAACAGGGATGCAAACTAATTTCTGCACAGAATTGGAAAGAAATAAGCTTTTTGTGCATATGGAACATATCTGGGATCTTTTATTTCAGCTCATGAAACATCGGACCAACACTTTACATGTTGCGTTTATATTTTTTGTTCAGTGTACATCAGTTCACATAAGTTACAATATGGCAAGCAGTATGCCAAAAAGTCAAATGCACTTGGTATTGACCCCACGACTGTGTCTGCGGTACTTGGTCATTATTGAAACATGGGACCAACCCTTTACATGTTGCGTTTTATATTTTTGTTCAGTATAGAATAATTCACCTTCCTGGTTTTATGGCTACAACGTCCAATGGCGCGCATGCAACGCAACTTCTGGAGAGGTGTGAATGCGATCTGATCTGTAAGATGGTTCTGATTATGTTCATGAAACACAGGCCTATTTGGGAGCAGTAGAACGGTGAGTGGACATTCTCCCTTTCTCTTTATACTGGATCTTTGTCCAGCTACTGTGAAAAGTTTGGATGTGTGTAAATCCCTCTATAGTCTGCGTTGTTTTAACATTATATGGCCACAGGGAAAAATGATGGTGCCTGTAATAGTGACATTAGCCTATTTAAAACAAGTTGTTGTTTTGTTTAGAATTTGATTTAGAATGTAATCTTGCTTATTGACAATGTTTGGCATGTCCATGCTCAACCATAATGCAATTTACAGTAGGCCTAGCCCCTATATCAGTGGGAATGCTTTTGAAGCCGTGCAATTACTTAGAACAAAGTGGAATGCAAACGAGTTCAAGTTAACGTATTTGCAAAGATAGGTCTACATTTTTATTTGATTTCTGTAAGCCATTTAACAAACCTATAACGGACTAACATAATAATAAGAAAATGTATGCACTCACTAACTGTAAGTCGCTCTGGATAAGAGCGTCTGCTAAATGACTAAAATGTAGGGAAAAAATGTAACATTGGAATTGGAGTTGATTCCAAGGCATAAAAGACCGTAAATACACAACTTCAAGCAACCACATATTTCGCCATTGGAGCACGTTCTGATTGGCCAGTGAGGGGCCAAGCCTCGACACACCCACAACTTGTTTATTCATCAAAACCTTGGTGAATACCGGTGAACTTGTGCCGGTATTCAAATTGTGCCGATAATTGTGAAAACAGCAACAAAAAAAATCTGACACACCCCTGAACCTATAACGCTACCGCCTGAGCTTAGATTTACCGTCGGTTTGTTAAAATAGAGCCCAATGTTTTCAAACACAGAATCCTATAATACGTTTTGTTTAATTCCAGGAGAAATTCAAGTCTGCACAGCAGGTCTCACAGGAGAAGCTGAATGCCTTTAGTGAAGGTAAGCTAAGTGATCCATGGAGGACCAGAGCTGCCAGAGTTACACACAGAAAGGAAGATTAAGGAGAAGTTTGAGAAGCTTCACCAGTTTCTATGAGAGGAAGAGGCGGCCAGGATAGCTGCCCTGAGGGAGGAAGAGAAGCAACAGAGTCAGATGATGAAGAGGAGGAATGGGGAGATGACCAGAGAGAGATCATCCTTTTGTAGAATGTATTGAAGCCATAGATGAGAAGCAGAGAGCTGAAGACAAAGAATTCCTGCAGGTAGGAACTCTCCAATTTAGGAAGATATTATTGATAGCTTGTATCAGCAAAACTGCTGATGTTCCACATAATCATTACGTTACTACTTGTAGTATTCCTCAAACCACTCTTGAACACTTTCTGTGACTATAGCTAGAAAGGATAAAAATATTTCCCAGTTTATTAATTCATATTTGATGGATTGGTTGTTCGTCTTTTGAGATTCTAGTCATGAAACCTACACAGCCTACTCAGTCACTTTTTATAGCTACTGTTTACTCATGTTTACTGTTTACTCCTGTTTACTGTTTACTCCTGTTTACTGTGTACCTCCTGGGCCGTGTACAGCGTTCCTCACAGAGTTCCCTGAATTCCTATCGTTTTTTTGGTGACTTCAACATTCACATGGAGAAGTCCACAGACTCACTCCAAAAGGCTTTTGGAGCCATCATCGACTCAATGGGTTGTCCAACATGTCTTGGGACCTACGCATTGACACAATCATACCCTGTATCTAGTTATGTCCCGTGAAAAAGATATCGTGGATCTAAATGTTTTTCCTCATAATCCTGGACTATCGGACAACCATCTTATTACGTATGCAATCTCAACAAACTATTTGCTCAGACCCCAACCAAGGATTATCAAAAGCTACGATATAAACTCTAGGATAACGTAAAGATTACTAGATGCCATTCCAGACTCCCTCCACCTACCCAAGGACGTTGGTGTACACAAATCAGTTAACCACCTAACTGAAGAAACCTAACCTTGCGTAATACCCTAGATGCAGTTACACCGCTAAAAACAACAAAAGAAAAGGTCACAAGAAACTAGCTCCCTGGTATACAGAAAATACCCGAGCCCTGAAACAAGCTTCCAGAAAAATTGGAACGGAAATGGCGCTCCACCAAATTGGAAGTCTTCCAACTAGCTTGGAAAGTGAGTACCGTGCAATATCGAAAAGCCCTGACTGCTGTATTTTTGATACTGTTGCAAAGCTAACTATAAAGCAGGATTCCACAAACCTCGACCCGGAATGTAAAAAATAACGGCCTATATATCGAATCTGCCATTCCTCTCAGACATTTTTGAAAAAGATGTTGCTCAGTAACTCACTGCCATCCTGAAGACAAATAATGTATACGAAACGTTCCAGTCTGGTTTTATACCCCATCATAGTACTGAGACTGCACTCGTGACGTTGGTAAATTACCTTTTAATGGCGTCAGACCAAGGCTCTGCGTCTGTCCTCGTGCTCCTAGTCCTTAGTGCTGCTTTTGACATCATCGATCACTAGATTATTTTGGAGAGATTGGAAACCCTAATTTGTCTACGTGGACAAGTTCTTCAGTTAGTCTCTGTGGATGGTTTGTCCTCTGACATATCAATGGTAATCTTCGGTGTTCCTCAAGGTTCCGTTTTAGGACCACTATTGTTTTCACTATATATTCTACCTCTTGGTGATGTCATTCAGAAACACAATGTCAACTTTCACTGCTATGCGGACGACACACAGCTGTACATTTCGACGAAACATGGTGAAGCCCCAAAATTGCCCACCCTGGAAGCCTGTGTTTCAGACATAAGGAAGTGGATGGTGGCAAATGTTCTACTTTTAAACTCGGACAAAACAGAGATGCTAGTTCTAGGTTCCAAGAAACAAAGACATCTGCTGTTTGATCTGACAATGTTGATGGTTGTACAGTCGTCTCAAATAAAACTGTGAAGAACCTGAGCGTTACTCTGGTCCCTGATCTCTCTCTTTTGACAAACTTATCACAAATATTTCAAGAGCAACTTTTTTTCATCTTCGTAACATTGCAAAAATCTGAAACTTTTTGTCCAAAAATGATCCAGAAAAGCTGTTCCTTGCTTTGGGACTAGCTGGCCTGGCCTGGCTGTCCCTGTCCCCAGTCCACCTGGTCGTGCTGCTGATCCAGTTTCTGCTGTTCTGCCTGCAGCTATGGAATCCTGTCCTGTTCACCGGACGTGCTACCTTGTCCCGGACCTGCTGTTTCGACTCTCTCTCTCAATTCAATTCAATGGGTCTTTATTGGCATGGGAAACACCTGCTTTCTCGACCTATGAATGCTCGGCTATAAAAAGCCAACTGACATTTACTCCTGAGGTGCTGACCTGTTGCACCCTCTAACCTTATCTATGAACGTTTGAACATCTTGAAGAACGATCTGGCCTTAATGGCCATGTGTACTCTTATAATATCCACCCGGCACATCCAGAAGAGGACTGGCCACCCTTCAGAGCCTAGTTCCTCTTTAGGTTTCTTCCTAGGTTCCTGCCTTTCTAGGGAGTTTTTCCTAACCACCGTGCCTTCTACATCTGCATTGCTTGTTGTTTGGGGTTTTACGGTGGGTTTCTGTATAAGCACTTTGTGACATCTGCTGATGTAAAAAGGGCTTTATAAAAAAACATTGGATTCATCATAAGTATATTCTATACTATTTACTACATATCAGACATAAATAAAACACTTCCAGGTGGTAGCCCTCTCGCTACATTCATAAAAAAAAAAAATGTGAAAAAGCTAATTTTGAGGTCTGAAAACATCTGATAAACTTTCTTCTAGAATAATTCCATTACACCAATAATGATTCATATAACATGTTCCTGGCAAGGCGAAAAAAAAAATAATAATATATATATACACTGTACCAGTCAAAAGTTTGGACACACCTACTCATTCCAGGGTTTTTCTTTATTTTTACTATTTTCTATATTGTGTGTGTGTATACAGTATATTTCTCAGTGGAGGCTGCTGAGGGGAGGATGGCTCATAATAATGGCTGGAATGGAGAAAATGGAATGGCAGCAAAAACAAGGAAACCATATATTTGATACATTCCACCTATTCCGCTCCAGTCATTACCACGAGCCTGTCCTCACCAATTAAGGTACCACCAACCTCCTGTTATATATATTCTATAGCTAGAGGACTCTTGATATCTCCAGGAGTAATAAGTATATATTTTTTGTCTTTATCTGTTGTGGTCTAGTACTGTCTTGTTGCTAGCTAGGGCCATCTACTTTAAGTGCTGCCTGTTTTCCCAGTGGCCTACTTGGTGTGTGAACTGCTGACTGCTCATAATTTGCAGATAGTTATTGACACATCATCAAGGGGCAGGGCAATTTGTGACTTGTTTTGGTAATCAGTGGCTGTATTGGAGGGGGGGTTCACCTCTCCTAGGCAATCAGCAATTAGTACAGGGAGGCGTGCTCTCCACCTCTGCTAGCCAATTAGTAATTATTGTTAGTTCTTCAGTCTCCCCTGGTTTCTCAATGGCAGCTGTAAGCGGTGGTTGTGTCAGTTTTGTCACAAAACTAAGACCGTCACTGAAACAAAGACTGTTCTTCGGAGTTGTTCGAGGAAGGAAAGAGAGGAAGGCTCCACACAACTCTCTCTCTTGAGTAGCGTACCTAGTTAAAAGAGTGTAAAAAATTTTTTGCCGTACATTGGAGGTGTCATAATACCCACAAAACCTAGCGGTCAAACTGGGAAATGGTTCCAATCGTTTTCCCACCACCTTCTCCCATAGGGGATTTTAGAAACACTTAAAATAAGGGCTGTGTTTCGTGTAGGCTTACCCTGGCGTGACGTTTTGATAAACAGGTAAATCTCTTTATGACAAGGTGACTTATCAACATATTCGGCGCTCTTTACTCTCAGATTAGAAAACGCTAATTAGCATCAAAGTAGACATCATGCAAGACTACAAATCCCTGCAAGCTCCTGCACGTCATCTCTAGCTGACACCTTTGCTAACAGGTACATTTAAAACTTGCCCAAGACACTTCACAGACTTGTCAATTGAAAGAGATGTAGCCAATTTATTCATTACTACATTTAGCCAGAGGTTCTTACTTTTACCTCGATTTGGCATTCTCGTCCAGATCAACATGGCATTTGTAGTTCTTTATGATAGCCACATTAGCAGCTAATTAGCATTTCATTTGTTGGGGGTAAATACAGGCATACATAGAGAGATTTACATGGTTATCAAAACGTCATGCCAGGGTAAGCCTTCACAAAGCACAGCCCTTTATTTTAAGTGTTTCTAAAAGTCCCTATGGGAAAAATAAATGGTGGGAAAACGATTGGAACCATTTCCCCGTTTTGACCGCTAGGTTTTATGGGAAAACCAGTGTAGAGACACAGCTGCTTCCTGACAACCCAGAGAGATCTCTATCAATGGGTCCTTTTGAGGGTTTCAACTCTGGGAAGTTGAAATTGGGGACTGTACAATCTGGTAATTTGGTGTCGCAACAGTCTGTTAAGTGGAAAGGTACACTTGATGAATGGTGTGTTCAACACTTAATAAGGGAAAATAATTGCATGCTCTTCAACAGAGCCATCCGCGCTACTCACATTGAGAGGACAACCCTCAAAGATCAGAGTGGAACTGAACTGGGACAGAGGAATGGTGTCATTTCTCTGATCCATCTGCACAAGTTTAAACACTTTACTCAGTCTTTCCATATCATAGTAGTGGTTTGAAGATTTTGCCGAAGATGGTCTATATAACAGAGTTAACACTGGTACTGCCTTTGTCAAATTCAGTGTTACATGATGAGATGTCAACGATTGTTTTCCTCGTGTCATGAATAATTGATTGATCATAGACATATGAAACCAACTTTACTGGTGGGGAAAGTTCATAAGCTATATATATATAAATTACCTTTGACCTCGCTTGCTTGGCTTAATTATCAGAGGCATTATTTGACAGAATAAATCAACTGTCTTAAATACATGCCATATCTACTTATTTGCTACATTGACAGACTAATTTACTGCTATATGTTTACTTGCCAACGACTCAGTTGAAATGATACAATTCCCTGCATTTGTTTTAGCAGTAAGATTGTAGCTAGTTACTTTCAAATACATTTAATGAATATCACAATGAATTGATTCAGAAGTTAAGTCAACACTTTATTTTTCTGATGCAGCAGGAATCATTTAGTCGCTTGTCAGTACATTTGTAAACAATATTATAAAATACATTTTATATCAAACCCCATTATAAAAATATGTACAAGAGCTAGCAATATCTATACCACAATGCAGTTGAGCATACTAGGCATTCTATATTATACTATAACATCAGTCTAACTGAATATGGATGTTGTGTTGGTTGAATGTTCCTCAACTAGTGAACCTCGTGTTGGGCAACGGCAGCTGGTCTGACAGAACTTACATTTTACATTTACATTTTAGTCATTTAGCAGACGCTCTTATCCAGAGCAACTTACAGTTAGTGAGTGCATACATACATTAAAAAAAAAATATTATACTGAACTTCAAGAGCTCCATAACCTTGAACATAGACTATACGTGTTGGCTCTTGCCAGCCCCGTGCAGTCTTTTCCACTTCCGAGTCAGATGATCTTGAGCTTGTTCCCAGCTGAAAGCTTTCATCCAATGGGACTACAGGATCTGTCCTACTAAGGCTGGTGTCAAAGGTCATCAGCAGGATTAGTCTGTAGAACACACAGTAGTCAGTGATTAGCCAACATTTCACTACTTTGTCCCCATCAATACACACTGTGTAATGATGTCATAGTATCGTGTGGACCAGGTTAGAGTTAGTAGATAAGTGGCTTGGTGCCACAGAGGTCTGCATTCCGTTATGTCAAAGGAGATTACTGATGTTTATGATAGCATGATTAATGGACAGGATATACTGACTAGGGGTAAAGGGTAATAACATCAAAGAAAGGGAGTGCCCATGGAGGTTTACCAGATGTATGTGAAGGAAATGGTAACCGAGGGTATACAGTGGGGAAAAAAAGTATTTAGTCAGTCACCAATTGTGCAAGTTCTCCCACTTAAAAGGATGAGAGAGGCCTGTAATTTTCATCATAGGTACACGTCAACTATGACAGACAAAATTAGGGAAAAAAATCCAGAAAATCACATTGTAGGATTTTTAATGAATTTATTTGCAAATTATGGTGGAAAATAAGTATTTGGTCAATAATAAAAGTTTCTCAATACTTTGATATATACCATTTGTTGGCAATGACACAGGTCAAACGTTTTCTGTAAGTCTTCACAAGGTTTTCACACACTGTTGCTGGTATTTTGGCCCATTCCTCCATGCAGATCTCCTCTAGAGCAATGATGTTTTGGGGCTGTCGCTGGTCAACACGGACTTTCAACTCCCTCCAAAGATTTTCTATGGGGTTGAGATCTGGAGACTGGCTAGGCCACTCCAGGACCTTGAAATGCTTCTTACGAAGCCACTCCTTCGTTGCCCGGGCGGTGTGTTTGGGACCATTGTCATGCTGAAAGACCCAGCCACGTTTCATCTTCAATGCCCTTGCTGATGGAAGGAGGTTTTCACTCAAAATCTCACGATACATGGCCCCATTCATTCTTTCCTTTACACGGATCAGTCGTCCTGGTCCCTTTGCAGAAAAACAGCCCCAAAGCATGATGTTTCCACCCCCATGCCTCACAGTAGTTATGGTGTTCTTTGGATGCAACTCAGCATTCTTTGTCCTCCAAACACGACGAGTTGAGTTTTTACCAAAAATTTCTATTTTGGTTTCATCTGACCATATGACATTCTCCCAATCCTCTTCTGGATCATCCAAATGCACTCTAGCAAACTTCAGACGGGCCTGGACATGTACTGGCTTAAGCAGGGGGACACGTCTTGCACTGCAGGATTTGAGTCCCTGGCGGCGTAGTGTGTTACTGATGGTAGGCTTTGTTACTTTGGTCCCAGCTCTCTGCAGGTCATTCACTAGGTCCCCCCGTGTGGTTCTGGGATTTTTGCTCACCGTTCTTGTGATCATTTTGACCCCACGGGGTGAGATCTTGCGTGGAGCCCCAGATCGAGGGGAGATTATCAGTGGTCTTGTATGTCTTCCATTTCCTAATAATTGCTCCCACAGTTGATTTCTTCAAACCAAGCTGCTTACCTATTGCAGATTCAGTCTTCCCAGCCTGGTGCAGGTCTACAATTTTGTTTCTGGTGTCCTTTGACAGCTCTTTGGTCTTGGCCATAGTGGAGTTTGGAGTGTGACTGTTTGAGGTTGTGGACAGGTGTCTTTTATACTGATAACAAGTTCAAACAGGTGCCATTAATACAGGTAACGAGTGGAGGACAGAGGAGCCTCTTAAAGAATAAGTTACAGGTCTGTGAGAGCCAGAAATCTTGCTTGTTTCTAGGTGACCAAATACTTATTTTCCACCATAATTTGCAAATAAATTCATTAAAAATCCTACAATGTGATTTTCTGGATTTTTTTTTCTCAATTTGTCTGTCATAGTTGACGTGTACCTATGATGAAAATTACAGGCCTCTCTCATCTTTTTAAGTGGGAGAACTTGCACAATTGGTGGCTGACTAAATACTTTTTTCCCCCACTGTATAAGGGAGAGTGGATATTTGTTCGAGTCAGTTCGAAGTAGCAAGAGGCAAAGCTCTGTCCTTGTTGTATCGAACCCAGTACCGACTAATAAAACATTTGCATTAACTTTCTACAAAGTGTCTAAATATACCCTTACATTCTTGATTACTTGAAACCCCAGAAACTCATCATAACAGATTGGCGTCTTCATAAACTGGATACAGTCTACAGCCGAACTAACAGGTAAGCAGACTTTCATTCTATTATTATGTTAAAATCTGCTTGTCTGTGGTAAAGCTAAGCTCTAACAAACATTTAAAGTTCTATATTTTTAATGGGGGACGATGAATGGTGTTGAGTTATGTAAGTGATGTAAGGAGAATATCAAATAGGACTATGACATGGTGATATGATTCAGAAATAGGGCATGTTCAGATAAATGAGTAGAATAAGGATATAGGATTCAGTTTGAGGCCATGAATGTTTAAGGATATGGTTTGAGGCCATGAAGGTTTAAGAACATTAATGTTTAAGGATATGGTTTGAGGCCATGTATGTTTAAGAACATTAATGTTTAAGGACATGGTTTGAGGCCATGAAGGTTTAAGAACATTAATGTTTAAGGATATGGTTTGAGGCCATGTATGTTTAAGAATACTGTGGTAGAACATTATAAAATGAGGAGAGAATTAGACATGTGAATTACTCAAAACGACCAGGAGAGGGAGCCAATGACATGTAACATTTGAATCATGACACCAAATACGAAATAAGGAAACATACTTTTGATAAGATAAAGGTAGAAATTTGATGCAAAACATTTAATTACTAATATTGTATAAACTAATATACACGAGGATGGGGAGTCAATTCAGTATACCGAATACGGGCAAGACAGTGACAATAAAGAATAAATCAGAGCTAGATTTGCCCAGATGGGAAAGGACGGCGATGACAAAATTGTTACAGACAAATCCACATCTCAAACATATCTCTTTTAAAAATATTGAGAATCAAACACCACGTGACTGGATGTTAATTAAATTCGTTTTTTTTTTTTATGTGGAACCATATCTTAGTGATTTATCAGCATGGACAGATAATGACTATCCTCTTGATGGTGGTTTTAAAAGGGATAAATTACAAGTAGCGCGGAAGTATATAATTGATAATACAGGGATAAGCAACCCGAAATGGGATTTAGATTACATGAAAGAGGTATACACAGCATGGAATTTAATGAGTGCACAATGGCCGGTAAATATAATGAGGAAGGAGGAAAAATCTGTTAGGAAGTTACGTAATTTGGCAATGGAGCAACATAATTTAACTTATGAAAAAGGCTCAGTACATAGGGGCTATTAAAAGGGTCTGAAAGTATATGTGGTCCTCTGTAGCTCAGCTGGTAGAGCACAGCGCTTGTAACGCCAAGGTAGTGGGTTCGATCCCCGGGACCACCCATACACAAAAAAATGTATGCACGCACGACTGTAAGTCGCTTTGGATAAAAGCGTCTGCTAAATGGCTTTATTATTATTATTATAAAGGCATTTATCCACAATTAGCGACCTCTATTCAGCCTCCAGCTTATAGTATTGACGTATAAGAGGATAACGATAAATATGAGTGGTTATTTATAGAATCTTATTGGAAGTCAGGCTACGAAAAAATTTATTCCTAAAATCAGCTCAATCTACATGTTTCCAATAGTCAAAATAGATAATTTTGAAATTAAACGGTGGAGAGAGGAATGCAGGGGTTTGTGGTTAAAACGATTTGGTAAAGCTTGCGAAACAGCAGAAAGAAGGTTTAAAGGTCAAACAGGACGAATAAACATTGAAAAAAAATAGATATACTAGAGAGTGTGTAAAAAGTGAATATAAAAGGATATTTACACTACTCAAACAAAACCGTAAGGTTGATTTCAGCGATAGTTTAGCAAATACAATTATGGAATTCTTCGTTGAAGCAATAGAACGGTACCAAATAGAGAAAAAGATTAGACTTGACCCAAACTCAGCCGTCCAAACAAAATATTTTTTTTCTTGTATTTTAGAAAGAGAGATGGAAAATATTTGTCAAAGAGTTGAATTGATGGTGGATGATTTGACAAGTAGAGATAGATATAGACAGGATGAAGAGGATAATATTCAGGACCAAATGATGGCACCACTTTTACTAATGGAAGACAGGGCTTTGGATAAACCACTTACGTTAGCTGAAATTTCTCAAATTATAAAAGATGCGCAGCAGCCATTAATCAACCCATTACGATTTATGAATTGGTGGCGCACAGCTTTAATGCTGTAATTAATTAATTTAATGGGTCGATGAGTGGTAAAGACGTAAGATACATTTTAAATACTCTAATGCCAAAATGGAAACATTGATAACCTCATGTCAGACTTTATCATATGATAATGATGGACCGGTAGATGGCAGGACCCCAGAAAATAGGTTTCCTTGGTTAAGTAGAGATCATAAGGAAACACACGTTGAGGAAATGGGGCGGCAGGTAGCTTAGTGGTTAAGAGCGTTGTGCCTGTAACCGAAAGGTCGCTGGTTCTAATCCCCGAGCCGACTAGGTGAAAAATCTGATGTGCCCTTGAGCAAGGCACTTAATCCTAATTGCTCCGGTAAATTGCTCTGGACAAGAGCATCTGCTAAATGACTAAGGACGTAAATTGGAAATAAATGATGCGGAGGACACTTTTTTCGTGAGCATGTTTTTGAATGGCTTGGACCAAGTGTCTTCATATACTCTTAAATTGGCCACACCTGAAATACACTGCTCAAAAAAATAAAGGGAACACTAAAATAACACATCCTAGATCTGAATGAATGAAATAATCTTATTAAATACTTTTTTCTTTACATAGTTGAATGTGCTGACAACAAAATCACACAAAAATTATCAATGGAAATCAAATTTATCAACTCATGGAGGTCTGGATTTGGAGTCACCCACAAAATTAAAGTGGAAAACCACACTACAGGCTGATCCAACTTTGATGCAATGTCCTTAAAACAAGTCAAAATGAGGCTCAGTAGTGTGTGTGGCCTCCACGTGCCTGTATGACCTCCCTACAACGCCTGGGCATGCTCCTGATGAGGTGGCGGATGGTCTCCTGAGGGATCTCCTCCCAGACCTGGACTAAAGCATCCGCCAACTCGTGGACAGTCTGTGGTGCAAGGTGGCGTTGGTGGATGGAGCGAGACATGATGTCCCAGATGTGCTCAATTGGATTCAGGTCTGGGGAACGGGCGGGCCAGTCCATAGCATCAATGGCTTCCTCTTGCAGGAACTTCTGACACACTCCAGTCACATGAGGTCTAGCATTGTCTTGCATTAGGAGGAACCCAGGGCCAACCGCACCAGCATATGGTCTCACAAGGGGTCTGAGGATCTCATCTCGTTACCTAATGGCAATCAGGCTACCTCTGACGAGCACATGGAGGGCTGTGCGGCCCCCCCAAAGAAATGCCACCCCACACCATGACTGACCCACTGCCAAACCGGTCATGCTGGAGGATGTTGCAGGCAGCAGAACGTTCTCCACGGGGCGTCTCCAGACTCTGTCACGTCTGTCACATGTGCTCAGTGTGAACCTGCTTTCATCTGTGAAGAGCACAGGGCGCCAGTGGCGAATTTGCCAATCTTGGTGTTCTCTGGCAAATGCCAAACGTCCTGCACGGTGTTGGGCTGTAAGCACAACCCTCACCTGTGGACGTCGGGCCCTCATACCACCCTCATGGAGTCTGTTTCTGACCGTTTGAGCAGACACATGCACATTTGTGGCCTGCTGGAGGTCATTTTGCAGGGCTCTGGCAGTGCTCCTCCTTACACAAAGGCGGAGGTAGCGGTCCT
Source organism: Coregonus clupeaformis (assembly GCF_020615455.1). Taxonomy (NCBI): domain Eukaryota; kingdom Metazoa; phylum Chordata; class Actinopteri; order Salmoniformes; family Salmonidae; genus Coregonus; species Coregonus clupeaformis. The sequence continues at coordinate 6,775,309 of NC_059204.1, read as the reverse complement.
GCTGCTGGGTTGTTGCCCTCCTACGGCCTCCTCCATGTCTCCTGATGTACTGGCCTGTCTCCTGGTAGCGCCTCCATGCTCGGGACACTACGCTGACAGACACAGCAAACCTTCTTGCCACAGCTCGCATTGATGTGCCATCCTGGATGAGCTGCACTTCCTGAGCCACTTGTGTGGGTTGTAGACTCCGTCTCTGGCTACCACTAGAGTGAAAGCATCGCCAGCATTCAAAAGTGACCAAAACATCAGCCAGGAAGCATAGGAACTGAGAAGTGGTCTGTGGTCACCACCTGCAGAACCACTCCTTTATTGGGGGTGTCTTGCTAATTGCCTATAATTTCCACCTGTTGTCTATTCCATTTGCACAACAGCATGTGAAATTTATTGTCAATCAGTGTTGCTTCCTAAGTGGACAGTATGATTTCACAGAAGTGTGATTGACTTGGAGTTACATTGTGTTGTTTAAGTGTTCCCTTTTATTTTTTTGAGCAGTGTATATACAATACATTACAGTTATTAAAAAAGATTAGGGAATTAGAGGCAGTAGGATTATTCAATGAGCATAAACCTACAATTCAGGCAATGCAATTTCCCCAATACAAACCGCAGGATAAACAGGTGCCATATCAGCAGCAGTCGAATGGACAATTCGTGCCCTATAATACTAATCGAGGTAGAGGCAGTTCTAATGGTAATTCCAGAGGAGGAAGACGGATACTTGCAATTATTGTCAACAATGGGGACATTGGGCTCGAGATTGTCATGTGAGATTACAGGATGAGGAGAGAAAAAGAGAGATGGTGATAGAGAGGGGGAATTGGACTCCGGACAAACCGCAACCTAATGCCCAGAATAAGCCTAGAGATGAGATGCCGGGGAATTTATTGTGGGGGGCAATGACATACAACTCTGATAGACAGGAAGGAAGTGAAATACATGATAAATGCACCACAATTGCATATTTCAGATAACCCATTAGAAATACCACAGTTAAGTTTATGTGTATCTGGTAAAAGATTCCCATTTCTAATTGATACAGGGGCCACTACGTCACGTTTACGGCAACCAGATTTAAAGTGTCCTTTAAGTACTCAGAAGGTCCAGTCTATCGGAACAAGTGGAACTACTTATAATATAATAATAATATGCCATTTAGCAGACGCTTTTATCCAAAGCGACTTACAGTCATGCGTGCATACATTTTTGTGTATGGGTGGTCCCGGGGATCGAACCCACTACCTTGGCGTTACAAGCGCCGTGCTCTACCAGCTGAGCTACAGAGGACCACAACTACTACTTAAATTGATCCTATATCTTTACCATTGCAAATTGATTTTGATGATTAGTAATTTTCAACATTCATTTATAGTCAGCACTACTACTACTCCGATGGCGTTATTGGGAAGAGACCTTCTTACTAAACTTAATGCAACCATTTTTTTGCTCACCAGAGGGCATTGAAGTAAACATTCCGCCGAGTTGTGCATATCAATTATTCTCTAATAGCACTCAACGTACATACTTGGCGAAAACTACATTGATTAAGGCAGAGTTAGTGTCAATATTATTTACTATGGAAGGGATACAAATATTATCTTCTTGCCATGCAGCAGCGGTTGCAATGATAATTTCAATGAAGATTGTAAATATGCCTTTTTCGGATAAGGTAATTGAAGTGGATACAATGCAGGAATTTCCACAATCTTTTCATATCACCACACAGGCTGATATTATTAGGGAAAGATATTTCTAATAGTGTTGTCACATTTGTATGTGCAGTAAGACATTATTTTAGTGATCTTGGTGCTTTGGTTAATGCATGTTAAGTGGGGGTACCATCTTCGTTATGGGCCTTACATAATAATCAAGTGGAGTTAATTGATGTTCCACCTTATGAGGCACAGATTTATCCAAATAAGTATCCAGTCTTTATTAAACAATAACCTTTATCTAAGGAAAAATAAGAGGGTATTAGTCCTATAATTGACAGTTTGTTAAAACATGGGGTGTTTTATAAAGGCATGTCACCGAATAATACACCTATAAACCTGATTTTTAAAACCAGGAAGTAAGAAATATCGATTTACACAGGATTTCAGGACTATTAACGAGGCCATAATACCGATATCTCCTATTGTGCCTGATGTTAATTCAATATTAACGGCATTGCCTGCTAATTCTAAATGGTATAGTGTTGTTGATTTATGCTTGGCGTACTTCTTCATTCCTGTACACGAAAACACACAGCCTTTGTTTGCTTTTACATTCAAAAGGGGAACAATATATTTGGCGTCGTCTACCAATGGGATTTATTGATTCAGCAGCAGTCTATAGTTCAGCTGTGAATAGGCACTTGGCTCAATTGTCTCTCCCATGCCATTCAAAGTTTTTACAGTACGTTGATGACATATTGATTGCTTCTTCATGCGAGGAAGAGTGTGCAAAGGATTCAATTGCACTACTAACGCATCTGGCTAATGGGGGTCACAGGGCGTCACTCGCCAAGCTACAGTTTTGTAAGGAGGCTGTCAATTATCTGGGATATATACTACGCAATGGATGTAGATTTTTTTGTCACCAGAGAGGGTGCAAGCTCTCAAAGACATTGAAAGGCCAAGGAATAAGACTGGAGGCGAACATATTTTGACGGGAACTCAAAATTGGACTATTTCTACTGCAACACGAACCCAGTTTTGAACCTAAATACATTATTACATGGAGTAGATGATGACGATCTCATACATGATTGTATGGAACTCATTAATTCCACATCTAGTGTTAAGGGCTGATTTACAACAGACTGCATTGGATAATAACGATATGCTTCTGTATTTGTGATGGTTCAGCAATGAGACCTGATGATAAAACGGTATTGTCAGGATTTTCTGATGTGGATGATGAAGGAAAGTGCATTGAAGCATATAAAGTACCAGTTTCCTCAGCTCAGGCTGCTGATTTAATTGCGTCAACAAGAACGTGTACTTATGCTGCGGATAAAACTTGTCACCATATACACTGATTCAAAATATGCTTTTTCAGTGGCACATGATTTTAGTAAAATATGGGAAAATAGGGGTTTTGTGACTAATGCAAGGGGAAGAATATTCAGCATGCCGATTTAGTTAAAAGTTTTTAAGGCTATGATGTTACCTGCTAACATTGCTATTGTCAAATGTAAAGGTCATTCAGAGGAAGATTCGGAGATAGCAATAGGGAATAGTTTAGCAGATAAAATGTGCTCATGATGCAGCTTTGTTTAGATTTTTTCCACCATGGATGGAAAGGGAACTACTAGCTGACCATGGATGGAAAGGGAACTACTAGCTGACCATGGATGGAAAGGGAACTACTAGCTGACCATGGATGGAAAGGGAACTACTAGCTGACCATGGATGGAAAAGGGAACTACTAGCTGACCATGGATGGAAAAGGGAACTACTAGCTGACCATGGATGGAAAAAGGGAACTACTAGCTGACCATGGATGGAAAAGGGAACTACTAGCTGACCATGGATGGAAAAGGGAACTACTAGCTGACCATGGATGGAAAAAGGGAACTACTAGCTGACCATGGATGGAAAAGGGAACTACTAGCTGACCATGGATGGAAAAGGGAACTACTAGCTGACCATGGATGGAAAAGGGAACTACTAGCTGACCATGGATGGAAAGGGAACTACTAGCTGACCATGGATGGAAAAGGGAACTACTAGCTGACCATGGATGGAAAAGGGAACTACTAGCTGACCATGGATGGAAAAGGGAACTACTAGCTGACCATGGATGGAAAAGGGAACTACTAGCTGACCATGGATGGAAAAGGGAACTACTAGCTGACCATGGATGGAAAAGGGAACTACTAGCTGACCATGGATGGAAAAGGGAACTACTAGCTGACCATGGATGGAAAAGGGAACTACTAGCTGACCATGGATGGGAAAGGGAACTACTAGCTGACCATGGATGGAAAAGGGAACTACTAGCTGACCATGGATGGAAAAGGGAACTACTAGCTGACCATGGATGGAAAAGGGAACTACTAGCTGACCATGGATGGAAAAGGGAACTACTAGCTGACCATGGATGGAAAAGGGAACTACTAGCTGACCATGGATGGAAAAGGGAACTACTAGCTGACCATGGATGGAAAAGGGAACTACTAGCTGACCATGGATGGAAAGGGAACTACTAGCTGACCATGGATGGAAAAGGGAACTACTAGCTGACCATGGATGGAAAAGGGAACTACTAGCTGACCATGGATGGAAAAGGGAACTACTAGCTGACCATGGATGGAAAAGGGAACTACTAGCTGACCATGGATGGAAAAGGGAACTACTAGCTGACCATGGATGGAAAAGGGAACTACTAGCTGACCATGGATGGAAAGGGAACTACTAGCTGACCATGGATGGAAAAGGGAACTACTAGCTGACCATGGATGGAAAAGGGAACTACTAGCTGACCATGGATGGAAAAGGGAACTACTAGCTGACCATGGATGGAAAAGGGAACTACTAGCTGACCATGGATGGAAAAGGGAACTACTAGCTGACCATGGATGGAAAGGGAACTACTAGCTGACCATGGATGGAAAGGGAACTACTAGCTGACCATGGATGGAAAGGGAACTACTAGCTGTTCAAATAATTAGTCAGGAGGATCCTTCTTTCACGTGTGATAATTTAAGGTATTTTCAGAACTAAGCAACTGATTTTATGAATTAAGATTATGGGACATGAAGGGTTGTAAGAAGGATGAAAAAGGTTTGTGGAAATGTATCGATGATAGAATTTGCTTTACCAAAGTTGGCTTATGATTCTGTTATTTCCTATGTTCATGGAGTAACACATGTAGGGTACGAGGGCGTGACAGCTTCTATAAATAAGGTGTTTTTTTTACGATAGGTTTGGAGAAACAAGTTAGACAATTTATACAAAGATGTTTAATTTGTGCTAGATGTAATCCATGCATCAATCCACCTAAAAGGGAACATTTACCAAAACCTGAGGGTCCATTTCAGCAATTTCAAATTGATTTTACGCATATGCCGAAATATAGGGGGTATTCATATCTTTTGGTAATTGTAGATAGATTTTCTAAATGGACAAAAGCTTTTGCGACAAGAAAAGAGAATGCTCAAACAGTAGTGAAGTGTTTGATGGAACATGTTATTCCTAGGTTTGGAATACCGATTGGTATTGATTCCGATAATGGCACGCCCTTTACGTCCAGAATAACTAGACAGTTATCAGCAGCGTTAGGGATTAAGTGGACGTTTCATATTCCTTATTGTCCGCAAAGTTCGGCTCAGGTGGAACGCACTAATAAAACGATTAAGGATAAACTTATGGAAGTACAAGAAGAAGCTTATTTATTTAGCTTTTTTATTTCTCATTTTGTCTGTCATAGTTGACGTGTACCTATGATGAAAATTACAGGCCTCTCTCATCTTTTTAAGTGGGAGAACTTGCACAATTGGTGGCTGACTAAATACTTTTTTATAATGGAGCTATATATTTTGAAATAATTGCCCTTTTTCTGTCCTGCAAATTGATGTGTGCCTCGCGCCGTGGAGGGTTGGGTTCAGTACTGGTTGTGAATAACTAGAGAGGTACAGCAGAATTGTTCTGGTGTGTTTAAGGTACAGTATATTGGTTTTTGGCATTTATTAGGATCCCCATTAGCCACTGCAATGCATCAGGTACTCTTCTTGGGGTCCACATGAAACATGACATAATACATTGTACAGAACATTATTAGTCAAAGACTGCACTATATTAATTTAAAATGTCACATATAGCCTACATATCAGTACAAACACACAATATCTAGATCTAATATATAGTACAGTGATGAGCGGTGCCTGGTTTCCTCCAGACATGAAGCTTTGGCATTCAGGCCAGAGTTCAATCTTGGTTTCATCAGACCAGAGAATCTTGTTTCTCATGATCTGAGAGTCCTTTAGGTGCCTATTGGCAAACTCCAAGCGGGCTGTCGTGTCTTGTACTGAGGAGTGGCTTCCGTCTGGCCACTCTACCATAAAGGCCTGATTGGTGGAGTGACGCAGAGATGGTTGTCCTTCTGGAAGGTTCTCCCATCTCCACAGAGGAACTCTGGAGCTCTGGCAGAGTGACCGTTGGTTTCTTGGTCACCTCCCTGACCAAGGCCCTTCTCCCCCGATTGCTCAGTTTGGCCGGGCGGCCAACTCTAGGAAGAGTCTAGGGGGTTACAAACTTCTTCCATTTAAGAATGATGGAGGCCACTGTGTTCTTGGGGACTTTCAATGCTGCAGAATTCTTTGGTACCCTTACCCAGATCTGTGCCTCGACACAATCCTGTCTCGGAGCTATACGAATGATTCCTTCGACCTCATGGATTGTTTTTTGCTCTGACATGCACTGTCAACTGTGGGACCTTATATACACTGCTCAAAAAAATAAAGGGAACACTTAAACAACACAATGTAACTCCAAGTCAATCCCACTTCTGTGAAATCAAACTGTCCACTTAGGAAGCAACACTGATTGACAATAAATTTCACATGCTGTTGTGCAAATGGAATAGACAACAGGTGGAAATTATAGGCAATTAGCAAGACACCCCCAATAAAGGACTGGTTTTGCAGGTGGTGATCACAGACCACTTCTCAGTTCCTATGCTTCCTGCCTGATGTTTTGGTCACTTTTGAATGCTGGCGGTGCTTTCACTCTAGTGGTAGCATGAGACGGAGTCTACAACCCACACAAGTGGCTCAGGTAGTGCAGCTCATCCAGGATGGCACATCAATGCGAGCTGTGGCAAGAAGGTTTGCTGTGTCTGTCAGCGTAGTGTCCAGAGCATGGAGGCGCTACCAGGAGACAGGCCAGTACATCAGGAGACGTGGAGGAGGCCGTAGGAGGGCAACAACCCAGCAGCAGGACCGCTACCTCCGCCTTTGTGCAAGGAGGAGCAGGAGGAACACTGCCAGAGACCTGCAAAATGACCTCCAGCAGGCCACACATGTGCATGTGTCTGCTCAAACGGTCAGAAACAGACTCCATGAGGGTGGTATGAGGGCCCGACGTCCACAGGTGGGGGTTGTGCTTACAGCCCAACACCGTGCAGGACGTTTGGCATTTGCCAGAGAACACCAAGATTGGCAAATTCGCCACTGGCGCCCTGTGCTCTTCACAGATGAAAGCAGGTTCACACTGAGCACGTGACAGACGTGACAGAGTCTGGAGACGCTGTGGAGAACGTTCTGCTGCCTGCAACATCCTCCAGCATGACCGGTTTGGCGGTGGGTCAGTCATGGTGTGGGGTGGCATTTCTTTGGGGGGCCGCACAGCCCTCCTTGTGCTCGCCAGAGGTAGCCTGACTGCCATTAGGTACCGAGATGAGATCCTCCGACCCCTTGTGAGACCATATGCTGGTGCGGTTGGCCCTGGGTTCCTCCTAATGCAAGACAATGCTAGACCTCATGTGGCTGGAGTGTGTCAGCAGTTCCTGCAAGAGGAAGGCATTGATGCTATGGACTGGCCCGCCCGTTCCCCAGACCTGAATCCAATTGAGCACATCTGGGACATCATGTCTCGCTCCATCCACCAACGCCACCTTGCACCACAGACTGTCCAGGAGTTGGCGGATGCTTTAGTCCAGGTCTGGGAGGAGATCCCTCAGGAGACCATCCGCCACCTCATCAGGAGCATGCCCAGGCGTTGTAGGGAGGTCATGCAGGCACGTGGAGGCCACACACACTACTGAGCCTCATTTTGACTTGTTTTAAGGACATTACATCAAAGTTGGATCAGCCTGTAGTGTGGTTTTCCACTTTAATTTTGAGGGTGACTCCAAATCCAGACCTCCATGGGTTGATACATTTGATTTCCATTGATAATTTTTGTGTGATTATGTTGTCAGCACATTCAACTATGTAAAGAAAAAAGTATTTAATAAGATTATTTAATTCATTCAGATCTAGGATGTGTTGTTTAAGTGTTCACTTAATTTTTTTGAGCAGTGTATATTTTTCTCTTCACCTCTTTCTCTTTCCACCCACCTCTCTCTCTCTCTCCATCGCTCCTCTCTAACTACCAACTCTTTCTTTTCCCTTTATCTCCATCCCCTCCTATTACGTCCCTCTCTCTCCATCTCTCTCTCTGACCCTCTCACCCATGTTCTCTCCATCTCTCTCTCTGACCCTCTCACCCATGTTTCTCTCTCCATCTCTCTCTCTGACCCTCTCACCCATGTTTCTCTCTCCATCTCTCTCTCTGACCCTCTCACCCATGTTTCTCTCTCCATCTCTCTCTCTGACCCTCTCACCCATGTTTCTCTCTCCATCTCTCTCTCTGACCCTCTCACCCATGTTTTTTTCTCTCTCTGACCCTCTCACCCATGTGTCTCTCTCTCTCTCTCTGACCCTCTCACCCAGGTTTCTCTCTCCATCTCTCTCTTTCTGACCCTCACCCATGTTTTTTCCTCTCTCTCACCCATGTTCTCTCTCTCTCCCATATTCTCTCTCACCCTTGTTCTCTCTCTCTCGCTCTGACCCTCTCACCCATGTTCTCTCTCTCTCTCTCTTTCTGACCCTCACCCAGGTTTCTCTCTCCATCTCTCTCTCTCTGACCCTCTCACCCAGGTTATCTCTCCATCTCTCTCTCTGACCCTCTCACCCATGTTTCTCTCTCTCCATCTCTCTCTGATCCGCTCATCCAGGTTTTTCTCTACCTTGCTCTCCCCCTACCTCTATCTATCCCTCCCTCCCCTCCATCCCTCTCTCTGTGGGGGATAGACAGAGCAGAGGCCTCAGCGCTGTAGTGTCGAGTATAACCAGACCAGGGTTGGTAAACTCTCTCTAATTGGCCTTTGTATCATCACAGAACTCTATCTATAATATTGTTGCTATCTATAAATAAGGACAAACCACCTGGCCCCAACAACCTGGATGGTAAATTGCTGAGGTTGGTAGAGGACTACATTGTGACTCCTGTTTGCCACATCTTCAATTTCAGCCTTAAAGATGGTGTGTGCCCTCAGACATGGAGGGAGGCAAAGGTAATTCCGCTACACAAGAATAGCAGAGCACCCTTTAATGGTTCAAACAGCCGACCAACCATCCTGTTACAAGTGCTTAGCAAACCTATTTGAAAAAAAAGGTTACTACCCCCCACAACATATCCTTCACTCCAAATTCAAAACTCCAAACCTACAACCTGATTTTGGACAAAATTACTTGGAAGTATTCGACTACAAAAAGAAAACCAGCCACGTCGCCGACACCGACGTCTCGCTTCCAGACAAGCTAAACACCTTCTTCGCCCGCTTTGAGGATAAAGATTTGAAATAAGCAAAGAGAAACGACAGTCCCATCATTACTTTAAGACATGAAGGTCAGCCAATCCGGAAAGTTTCAAGAACTTTGAAAGTTTATTCAAGTGCAGTCGCAAAAACCATTAACCGCTATGATGAAACTGGCTCTCATGAGGACCGCCACAGGAATGGAAGACCCAGAGTTACCTCTGCTGCAGAGGATAAGTTCATTAGAGTTACCAGCCTCAGAAATTGCAGCCCAAATAAATGCTTCACAGAGTTCAAATAACAGACACATCTCAACATCAACTGTTCAGAGGAGACTGCGTGAATCAGGCCTTCATGGTCGAATCCGGACAAGCTAAACACCGCATTCAACCATGGCAAGGTGACTGGGAATATGGCAGAATACAAACAGTGTAGCTACTCACTCCGCAAGGCAATTAAACTGGCAAAACATCAGTATAGAGACAAAGTGGAGTCGCAATTCAACGTCTCAGACACGAGACGTATGTGGCAGGGTCTACAGACAATCACGGACTACAAAAGGAAAACCAGCCACGTCGCCGACACCGACATCTCGCTTCCAGACAAAGCTAAACACCTTCTTCGCCCGCTTTGAGGATAACACAGTGCCACTGACGAGGCCCACTACCAAGGACTGTGGCCTCTCCTTCTCCATGGCCGACGTGATTAAGATAACCTCTCAAGGCTGCCGGCCCAGACGGCATCCCTAGCAGCGCCCTCAGAGCACGCGCAGACCAGCTAGCTGGTGTGTTCATGGACATATTCAATCTCTCCCTTTCCCAGTCTGCTGTTCCCACATGCTTCAAGATGGCCACCATTGTTCCTGTACCCAAGAAAGCAAAGGTAACTGAACTAAATGACTATCACCCCGTAGCACTCACCTCTGTCATCATGAAGTGCTTTGAGAGACTATTCAAGGATCATATCACCTCTACCTTACCTGTCACCCTAGACCCACTTCAATTTGCTTACCGCCCCAATAGATCCACAGACGATGCAATTGCCATCACACTGCACACTGCCCTATCCCATCTGGACAAGAGGAATACCTATGTAAGAATGATGTTCATTGACTATAGCTCAGCATTCAACACCATAGTACCCTCCAAGCTCGTCACTAAGCTCGAGGCCCTGGGTCTGAACCCCGCCCTGAGCAGCTGGGTCCTGGACTTCCTGACGGGCTGCCCCCAGGTGGTGAAGGTAGGAAACAACATCCCCACTTCGCTAATTCTCAACACTGGGGCCCCACAAGGGTACGTGTTCCGCCCCCTCCTGTACTCCCTGTTCACCCATGACTGCGTGGCTAAGCACGCCTCCAACTCAATCATCAAGTTTTGCAGACGACACAATAGTAGTAGGCCTGATTACCAACAATGACGAGACCGCCTACAGGGAGGAGGTGAGGGCTCTGGGAGTGTGGTGCCAGGAAAATAACCTCTCACTCAACATCAACAAAACAAAGGAGCTGATCGTGGACTTCAGGAAACAGCAGAGGGTGCACCCCCCTATCCACATCGATGGGACCGCAGTGGAGAAGGTGGAAAGCTTCACGTTCCTTGGTGTACACATCACCGACAAACTGAAATGGTCCACCCACGCAGACAGTGTGGTGAAGAAGGCGCAACAGAGCCTCTTCAACCTCAGGAGGCTGAAGAAATGTGGCTTATCACCTAAAACCCTCACAAAATTTTACAGATGCACAATTGAGAGCATCCTGTCGGGCTGTATCACCGCCTGGTACGGCAACTGCACCGCCCACAACCGCAGGGCTCTCCAGAGGGTGGTGCGGTCTGCCGAAAGTATTACAGGGGGCAAACTACCCGCCCTCCAAGACACATACAGCACCCGATGTCACAGGAAGGCCAAAAAGATAATCAAGGACATCAACCACCCGAGCCACTGCCTGTTCATCCCGCTATCATCCAGAAGGCGAGGTCAGTACAGGTGCATCAAAGCTGGGACCGAGAGAATGAAAAACAGCTTCTATCTCAAGGCCATCAGACTGTTAAATAGCCATCACTAGCACATTAGAGGCTGCTGCTGCCTATTGAAATCACTGGCCACTTTAAGAAATGGAACACTAGTCACTTTAATAATGTTTACATATCTTGCACTACTCATCTCATATGTATTTACTGCATTCTATTCTATAATATTATTCTGTATCTTAGTCCATGCTGCTCTGTCATTGCTTGTCCATTTAGGTATATATTCTTAAATCCCATTCCTTACTTTTGTGTGTGTATTGGGTATATGTTGTGTAATTGTTAGATATTACTGCACTGTCGGCGCTAGACGCACAAGCATTTCGCTACACCCGCTATAACATCTGCTAAACACGTGTATGTGACAAATAAAATTTGATTTGATTTGACTACCAATGATTCTTATTCCCAAGGACTATACAGCAAATGCTCTGGCAAACCAATGTCCAGCAAAAGAAGCACAACACAACACTTAAAATACCATCCAACCTGGAACTGTGTGAGTAATGTTTAGTCTGAACCTACTTTTTAAAAGCCCAGAAGAAAAATAGATGACCATAATCTATTTTACTTTATAAGGACTGAATGCTAAGTTAAGGCTACCAAGCTTGCTAGGACAGAACAGATCCGGCTGCAACTTCAATTAACACTGAGGTGTGAAGTGAGAGGTGTCAAAGCCCTTGAACCCAACAATGGCAGGGGGAGTTAGCGATGGGTGGAAACTCAGGATACTAGACAACAAGGACTCTGAGTCAGCCAGTGTCATCCTGTACATGTCTGGAACAGTATTGGTACAGGGCAACACCAAACCGTTTCAGATGGACTTCCACAGAATCAAAGAGGGAGCGCAGCAGGAGAAGCACTCTCGATGAAGACTCGCCCACCCCGAGCGAGTCAGACCAGACCTCTTCCTTAAACAACCCCGAACCCCCCAGACGAGCAACCCGAAGGGGGAAAGTCAAACCTCCAGCACAGAGTACTACTCCCTCATTGAAATGAAGGATAAATTCACCCAGCTGGAGGTAAGACAGGTGAAGCTGGAACAGCAGGTGAACACATTCCAGTTAGCACAGACCCAGACAACAAGTCCAGCACAACAACACCCCCTTAACCAGACCCAGAGAGCTGGAGGGGGAGAGAGACATGTCTGCACTCTGGACTGTGGTGAGACAACATCAATAGGAGAAGGCCCAGCAGCAGGAGAAGAACAGAGCAAATAGGAAATACACTGCTCAAAAAAATAAAGGGAACACTAAAATAACACATCCTAGATCTGAATGAATGAAATAATCTTATTAAATACTTTTTTCTTTACGTAGTTGAATGTGCTGACAACAAAATCACACAAAAATTATCAATGGAAATCAAATTTATCAACCCATGGAGGTCTGGATTTGGAGTCACCCTCAAAATTAAAGTGGAAAACCACACTACAGGCTGATCCAACTTTGATGTAATGTCCTTAAAACAAGTCAAAATGAGTCTCAGTAGTGTGTGTGGCCTCCACGTGCCTGTATGACTTCCCTACAACGCCTGGGCATGCTCCTGATGAGGTGGCGGATGGTCTCCTGAGGGATCTCCTCCCAGACCTGGACTAAAGCATCCGCCAACTCCTGGACAGTCTGTGGTGCAACGTGGCGTTGGTGGATGGAGCGAGACATGATGTCCCAGATGTGCTCAATTGGATTCAGGTCTGGGGAACGGGCGGGCCAGTCCATAGCATCAATGCCTTCCTCTTGCAGGAACTGCTGACACACTCCAGCCACATGAGGTCTAGCATTGTCTTGCATTAGGAGGAACCCAGGGCCAACCGCACCAGCATATGGTCTCACAAGGGGTCTGAGGATCTAATCTCGGTACCTAATGGCAGTCAGGCTACCTCTGGCGAGCACATGGAGGACTGTGCGGCCCCCCAAAGAAATGCCACCCCACACTATGACTGACCCACCGCCAAACCGGTCATGCTGGAGGATGTTGCAGGCAGCAGAACGTTCTCCACGGCGTCTCCAGACTCTGTCACGTCTGTCATGTGCTCAGTGTGAACCTGCTTTCATCTGTGAAGAGCACAGGGCGCCAGTGGCGAATTTGCCAATCTTGGTGTTCTCTGGCAAATGCCAAATGTCCTGCACAGTGTTGGGCTGTAAGCACAACCCCCACCTGTGGACGTCTGGCCCTCATACCACCCTCATGGAGTCTGTTTCTGACCGTTTGAGCAGACACATGCACATTTGTGGCCTGCTGGAGGTCATTTTGCAGGGCTCTGGCAGTGCTCCTCCTGCTCCTCCTTGCACAAAGGCGGAGGTAGAAGTCCTGCTGCTGGGTTGTTGCCCTCCTACGGCCTCCTCCACGTCTCCTGATGTACTGGCCTGTCTCCTGGTAGCGCCTCCATGCTCTGGACACTACGCTGACAGACACAGCAAACCTTCTTGCCACAGCTCGCATTGATGTGCCATCCTGGATGAGCTGCACTACCTGAGCCACTTGTGTGGGTTGTAGACTCCGTCTCATGCTACCACTAGAGTGAAAGCACCGCCAGCATTCAAAAGTGACCAAAACATCAGCCAGGAAGCATAGGAACTGAGAAGTGGTCTGTGGTCACCACCTGCAAAGCAGTCCTTTATTGGGGGTGTCTTGCTAATTGCCTATAATTTCCACCTGTTGTCTATTCCATTTGCACAACAGCATGTGAAATGTATTGTCAATCAGTGTTGCTTCCTAAGTGGGCAGTTTGATTTCACAGAAGTGTAATTGACTTGGAGTTACATGGTGTTGTTTAAGTGTTCCCTTTATTTTTTTGAGCAGTGTATATACAAGAAAATACACTTTTTTCCCTAAACACATAGTGTCTAAACTCTGGTGTCCAAACACCTAGACCTTCTGTCTGAGGACCAATTAGGGTCACCCAGCCACATAATAATACACACAGGTACAAACGACCTGAGAGCATAGCAGGAAAGGCCACAGCACTCAAGGGAGTGAGTGAAAAAGCTTATTCTAGTTTCCCCAACGCACAAGTGGCTATCTCCACCCTGCTACCATGAAAACACTTCCACCCTGCTACCATACAGTGGGTAAATTCAAGTATTTCCTGTGACTGTCCCTCAAAACCAAATGTTTACCTGGCCCACCACTCCACCCTGGACTTGAACAGCCTTTATGACCAGGTCCACCTATACAAGGCAGCAGTGCCCACCTTCGCCCGGACCCTAAAGGATATCGCTCTCAACCGCAGACCCAACACCTCACACAGGAGCAACAGATCAACGGACATCCCGCCCAGACCAGCAAGACCCCCCCCAACCACACCCCCAACCCAACCCCATATAGGCCCCCTCAGACCTATGCCCCATTCCTACACAACCCATGCCCCACACTCCCACAAAGAGGGCCTCAACATGAAAGTCACGTACGCCCAGGCCGTGAGCAGGCAAACGGGCCCAACCCCCACACTTACGCTAGCCCAAGCCAATGGCATGTACAAGATACTCAGCAGACTCTGCTCACACTTACTGGTCTGAGGCCAAACCACACAACCAACATCGGACACTTTATGGAACACAAAGCCTTCACTGTCTCATCCTGGAATATCCAAGGCCTGAGGTCATCTGCCTTAGGCGTAAAGAGCAGGAACCTGGACTTCAAAGACATTAGAAATACTGACATTGTCTCACAAGAAACATGGTATAGAGGAGATGGACCCACTAGTTGCCCTCTAGGTTACAGAGAGCTGGTAGTCCCATCCACCAAACTACCAGGTGGGAAACAGGGAAGGGACTCAGGGTGTATGATAATTTGGTATAGAGCAGACCTAACTCACTCTTAAATTAATCCAAACAGGAACATTTTACATTTGTCTAGAAATTCAAAAGGAAATTATCTCAACAGAGAAATATTTCCTCCTGTGTGCTACCTACAGTTGAAGTCGGAAGTTTACATACACCTTAGCCAAATACATTTAAGCTCAGTTTTTCACAATTCCTGACATTTAATCCTAGTAAAGGTTCCCTGTCTTAGGTCAGTTAGGATCACCACTTTATTTTAAGAATGCGAAATGTCCGAATAATACTAGAGAGAAATGATTTATTTCAGCTTTAATTTATTTCATCACATTCCCAGTGGGTCAGAAGTTTACATACACTCAATTAGCATTTGGTAGCATTGCCTTTAAATTCTTTAACTCTTTTCAGTCTTCACATAAAGGTTATGGTCAAGGAGCCGTTGAAGAACCCTTTGTACATGCTGTATGTGATCCTTCAGGGAGTAAATTAGGATGTCATCAGTGTAGACGATGAGAAAGCGGTTGAGAATATTCTGGAAAACCTCGTTCATAAAGGATTGGAAGACGGCGGGGGCGTTAGTAAGGCCGTAGGGCATGACCAGGTTTTCGTGGTGCCCTCGTGCGGTGATAAAGGCCGTCTTCCATTTGTCGCCTTCACGTATACGGACAAGGTTATAAGCACTCCTCGGGTCGAGTTTTGTATAGATGTTGGCGCGGCCCACTTGTTCAAGGGTCGCTGGGATCAGAGGAAGAGGGAAACGGTTCTTGACGTCATTCAGGGAACGGTAATCAATTCATGGACGAAGACCACCGCCCTTTTTTCAAACGAAGAAGAAGCTGGACGCAGCCGGGGAAGAAGGACGAATGAAACGGTTTGAGTCCTTCATCAATGTAGTGTTTCATCAATGTAGTTCTCCATTGCCTCATTTTCCGGGATAGATAGGGGGTAAACACGGCCCGTCGGTGGGGACACTCCAGGGAGTAAGTCAATAGCACAGTCCACTGGGCGACGTGGTGGCAGAGTGGAGGCCTTGATTTTGCTGAAGACATTGCTGTACTGGGCGTATTCAGATGTTATAGTGGGTGTCACTGCAGAGGCAGAGTCCTCAATGGTGGTGGCTCTGCAGGGTAGGCTGAGACAACTGGTGAAGCAGGTAGAAGACCAGGACAGTAGTTCACCTTGTCGCCACGAGATGGCAGGGTCATGATGACAAAGCCAGGGGTGTCCGAGGATGAGTGGCTGTTTGGTGAATGAGAGTTCCATGAGTTGAATGGTTTTGGTGTGGAAGACTCCAATCTGGAGGGGGCGTAATAAAGCCTGTGCACAATGGCTGCCCGTCCAGGGCGTTAATCCTTAAGGGAGGGGTGACAGGTGTAAGATCAACGTCAAGCTCTTGTACTAGCTGGTGATCGATTTAAAATGACCTGCTGCTCCAGAATCAATCAAGCCCTCTACGTACTTAGTAACCCCCTTCACGGTTATCAATACTGGGATGGAGAATTGCTTCTGGGAGATATTTAGAAATAAGGACACGCCTACCTGCATGGCAGCGGAGGGACCCTTCTCATCTCTCCGTGGGGGGGCGAACAGGGCAATGGCTGAGTAGATGATCTTTCCCTCCACAGTATAGGCAGAGCCCTTCTTGGATCCACCTTTGACATTTGATACACGGGAGAGGAGCAGGACCCAACTGCATGGGCTCTGGAAGACTCGGACGGGATGACGGTATCATGGAAAGAGAAGGTTTCAGGTTCCTGGGTGGCAGAGTTCTTCAGCGGTCGGCGATGAGGTGGCCGATGGACATACGAATGTATTGATTTAAATCCTGAAGGTCACCTCTACAGGCCAGCTCCGCCTGAAGTTCCTTATTGAGCCCTCTTCAGTAGACGGTAAGTAATGCAGCCTCACTCCATCCACTCCCTGCAGCCATGGTGTGGAACTCGAGGGCATACTCGGCAGCTGAATTGCGTCCTTGTTGAAGTTCTATGAGGAGGTCTCCTATAGGACGACCGGAAGGAGAGTGATCGAATACCTCTTTGAAGAGGGTGTGGAAATGGGTCTCGGATCTGAGTTCTGTGCGGTTGGCAGTCCATATGGCGGTGGCCCAATCCAGGGCTTTGCCTGTGAGTAGAGACACAACTAAATCCACCCTGCTCTTCTCGGTGGCGAAGTTAGTGGGGTTGTGCTCAATGTATTTGCTGCATTGCATCAGAAATCCCTGACATTTCCCAGGTGAACCGTCGTATTTTCCAGGCATGGATATGAATGAAGGAGGGCTATGGGTTACGATACCTGGCATCGAAGGAGTAGGGATAGGCTTGCGGAGAAGATGGCAGATTACCTCCATACACTCCTCTTGCTGGGTTAGGCACCACTGTAGCTCCTCTGAATCCATTCTGTTTTTTGGTGAGGTATTCTGTAATGAATACTCAGGGAGAAAAAGGTGACTAACAAACACAGGTGAAATTAATGAACAAAAATGAAAGACAGGGCTACATTCAAGAACACAAAGAAACAGGGCTAGGTTCAAGAACACAAAGAAACAGGGCTACGTTCAAGAACACAAAGAAACAGGGCTACGTTCAAGAACACAAGGTTGACTAAGAAAATAAATACAGAACCTTACACTGCCAAATGTATGACCTCATTAGAGACACATATTTCCCACAAATCACACAGACCCACAAAGAATTTGAAACAGATCAAACATTGATAAATTCCCATATGTTTAGGCGAAATACCGCAGTGTGCAGTCACAGCAGCAAGATTTGGTCCCGTGTAGCTCAGTTGGTAGAGCATGGCGCTTGCAACGCCAGGGTTATGGGTTCGATTCCCACGGGGGGCCAGTATGAAAAAAAGAAGGAAAAAAAAAAAAGAACATGTATGTGTCGTATATGATGAATGGTGGTCATTATTGCCGTCAACAAAGAGTCCGTTTTATGCTGCATCGTGTTAGAGGCTTTTAATAAAATCACGAGGTTTACAGCATAAATGACAGGTGACATGACACCCGGAAAACGGCTCCCCAATTGCCATGGCCGTTCTGACGTCTTCCTCGCCTAACCCCCCTATTTATAAACAACGAAGCTGACCTCTTCTGGCCAATCCCCAGTCTCCAAGACACTTCCGGTCTGCTGGATGTGGCGTTACACCTAAAACCTTCCCTCTGGATACTAACATAAACACATTCCATTTCTTCATGAAAACCATTTAACAAAGGCATAATCTTCAGATACTATATTCCCCCCTTTCGAGACGAACTAAACGTCTCGAAAACAAACAGAATAGGATTATGACTAGTAACAATTTATCTTATTGAGTATCTTTAACATTAAACCAAAAACATTCTCCTCTAGAGTGTAAATACCTTTCTATGCAATAACTGTTTATGAAGTATGAATACATTACTATGAAATATGAAGAAATCTCTATGGAGTGTAAGAGCGAAAAACTGTCCGGCAGCCATCTTTTCAGATATCCCTCCATCAATCAAGACAGTAAAATTCTCTCACGGTCCCTCTGCCCCAGGCAACCACCGTCGGTACTCCAGATAACCTCATAAACCATGTAAATGCATTTTGAAACTATGATGCAATTAAATACACATGTAAGCCCCTGCAAACAAAATCCTATCCATAAACATCCATTGTACGGCTGGTCAACCCATTGGACCGTACAATGAATCTCTCCCTTCCTAGACCTTCTGTCCCTAAACATTCACCGAAATAAACAAAAACATCTAAGATCCTCACATGTATTCAATAACATCAAACATCATTCTACAAAAATTAATACCTGAGACTATTACACAATTATGTATTACACATGTCTATATTTCATTGCAGACACTGGAATGTAGTCCACTACACTTCATCTCCCTGTAGTCTCGACTTGGATGAATGGACTTGTTGATGATGAAATCAGCCACACCCTCCTTGTTTCATCTCCTCCAGTCATATTGTCCCTTCATATTGTCTTTGTTTGAGTATTCCAATCTCCACATGTTCCCCCAAATGCTTCTGGAATGAAAAGAAAAGAAACGACCAAACAGTATCTTTTGCAAAACAACCCTTTCAAATTAAACATCAATATCCACTAAGAATATAACAATGATATATAAATGATGAATGAATCACATAAACCTATTCCCCCCTTTGATTCATAAATCATACCAACATCACCCCAATATTGAATTTTTTTTGAAAAATCATCAAAATGATATTTATCCATCTTCCTCCAGATCCGGAACAGTCAACACCGGCATCTGAGTGTTGTCTCCAGGAATCACTCTCCAACCTATCTCAATATCATAGCTTTCTCAAAGGTCAGTAACAAATTACAAACATCACACAGTGTTATCAAAGCTGAAACTAAAATCTGACCCATCACTGCCCCTACTGGCCTAACTGATCTTGCAACCCAGTCTTCCAAATGCATCCCTTATTTAACCCCAGTGATATTATCTGAACTATCTGGACTCAAAGTGTCTACTATTATCAATATGATCTTCCCAAATGTTACACCATCTCATGAATAAAGTCCCCCCTTCTCCCTTAGACTTATCCTTCAATGATAGGCTTGAAGACTATGACATGTCGCCATGTCACCCTTTTAACCCTAGATTTAGCTATGTCCGGTGCTATCCCTCTTATAATAGCAAAAGCCTCATATGAAAGCTTCAACGTTGACATGTAACCAAATCCTGTTCATCCATAATGTAAGAATATATATTTTATCATCACAAACCCACCAAATATCTCTAAAATTCTCCATAGTCACATTGTCAGTCAAAAGCTAATCGTTTAACCATCAAAGTCCTGCTCTTCTTACTACCTGGTATATTAAAAATTACATTATATTTGTCATCTCTAACCTTATGTTCATGCTTATCCAAAGTTATCATATAACATCCCAATCTGATCTTCCCATAAACACACCCCCTACCTCACATGTTTCATTAGAACAAAAACAACCTTTAGCCCTCAATGTTTCACCTGAATACTTCAGGATTCCGTTGTTACCTGATTTTCCTTTCCCATTTAACAATTCCCATAGGGTAATTAATTTAACCAAGAACACTTAAACCTAGGCTTAAACCACTGTTCTGACAACGACATTATTTTATCTGTCAATGACTGTTGCTAATACCACAGTCATGACAAAGCATAAGACTGACCCATACCTGATAGAGGCTGCGCAACCGTCTACCATGTTTGGGGCTGGAATTCTCAACAGACATGGACCCTCAAGATTCCTCACTGATCTTACAGAATGAGTTAATCTATCTCTAATTTCCACAACAGAAGAACGAGCGGCACTGATCAGATACCTCTCCCTGTCTGTCATCAAAATCAAAGATCTCATCCTGTCCTCCATGATGAATCTATATTCTCTCTACTACTATCTGTTCTCCTATTTTAACCCCATTCGTACTATCATTGACAGCACTCTCCATCCGTAACATAACCCATGAGTCTAAAATCCCCCATTTAATTTCAGAAAAGTTGTTGTCGATGTCATACTCCCTCTTTTGCTATTGCCATCGTATCACTAATCCCTTCCAAAGTTACCATTAAAGTAGTTGACTTAATTGCTGTATCAACCCTAATTACTTCTAGTGCAACAGTTCCCATTATCCTCTGTGTATTATCTACTGTTGGAGTGACTACTATAATCTACTCCTCCTTAACTCCTTCGGTGACTGCAGAAGCTTCAACAGATTTCAAATCTTCCATTATAGGCATCACTTTACGAATTACATAG
The DNA here is from genome assembly GCF_020615455.1 of Coregonus clupeaformis. Lineage (NCBI taxonomy): Eukaryota > Metazoa > Chordata > Actinopteri > Salmoniformes > Salmonidae > Coregonus > Coregonus clupeaformis. Next base: position 6,754,461 of record NC_059204.1, on the reverse strand, counting down.
CCCTTTAACCCATAATTCTTAACCGGAACAACTTCTAATGCCTGCACTAGATAAGTATACATATATTCTCCCTGACCTTTCTCTGTAACATTACGCCAAATAAGTGAACAGTCACTCCTAACCTCTTCCACTTCCTATCGTTGTACAAACTATCCCTCCTTTGACTAGGTGCAACAGCTTCTACTCCTGGTCCTGATAACAATACTTATTCTCCATAATTATCTCTCCATATGGGAGGAACGTCCCCATCCTAAACCCTAATAAGTATTTTTCCCCCTAAAATTGGTGCTGTATTGGTTCCCTTATAATCAAATGAGATATATTTATGACTTTAATACCTATCAATGTTGAAAGAGTTAACTTGCTTCTCACTGTTGTTATAATAGACTGAAGTGTGAATGTCCTTAGTTACTCCTAGTTTTTCCCCCAATATAAAAGTTGTCTTTGCTTGTCCTTCCATCTATCACCACTAGTGTCACTTTTTCCCCAAATCTCAGTCCTTTCTCTAAATCCCTGACTTTCAAACTTTTGATTACACAAAATACACCTATAATTACCTTGATCTTCCTGCTGGGAACTATAACTATAGATACTCAATCACCCTTAATCTTTTCTTATCATTCAGCAACACATACTTTCTCAATGCATCTGCTCCTAACCGATTTAAACTCCTACCATATCTTCCCACTAAACTTTAAAATGTCCTTCCTCACTGTTCTCTCTCTGTCTTACTACTGACTTTGAAACTTAGCTTACTGTCTCAGAGTTCCTTCAACCCTAATCTACTCCTAACTTATTTTAATCTAATCTTTTCTCTCATAACATTTACAACTTTTCCCCCTGATTTTTCACACAATCCCTTACCACCAAATGTTTAGAATATGTGATTGGGAAAGTTCCCCACCTGCTTCTGACTCATTACACACAGACTTGGCAAACGTCTAAACACCTTTTAGCCTAGCCTGAAATCCCTTAGTGTAAGAATGTAACCCAGAATAACAGTCACCCCCTTTTAACTTTATTTTCCCAGACAGATCGTCTAATAGACAGTCGTCTAGTGTACATTTTATTGTACAATTCAATTCAAACCATGCATCTCTTCCCAACACTGCCATAACAGCATCTTCTAATATTAGTACCTTAAGAGTAAGTAACTGTTTTACTACCTCAAATCCCTATCCTAATTAGTTATCAATTAGTGAGATGTTTAACCTCTTTAGGCTGAACACAGATAAGTTTTCCCCTATTCACTATCACTTCTAATGGTCGGTTGTTTTTACTTCAATTGTTAGCTATTTTCTCTTCTTCTCTAATCGATTCTCTCAGCGGACACCCCCCTTCGTCTCTTCTAGGCACTAACAGGTGATCTTGAATTGCCCCTGTATCTTCCTTAAAAATTTTCTCTGTTCTTCCTCCTGACTTGTTGCATTAACAGGTAAAGTACCCAATCTGTCCATAATTATACCAGTCTTCTGAAAGTTGCTGAAAGTGTAGCTGAAATATTCCTCCTTCTTCTTTGTTCTTCTCCCTCTCCAATTCTGTGTCTGTCCAGAAACTGGCGGTCGATATGGAACATCTGGTCCCCCTTGGCTGGTACAATTGCCTTTGATATTGTTCAGTTGAAGCTGTAACAGTGATTGTTGATTTGGTTCACCCTGATTCTTCATCACACAAGCTTCTCTTCTCCACCAGTTGTATGATTGACTTCTCAGAGTTTCTTCGTCCTGTTCTTTGTTGTTGACATATCAGGATTCTTCAAAAGCTTATATTTTAAGTTCTGTCCTCGAAATATCGTCTTCCATCATCTTCTTACTTTTCTTCAGCATCTTTGCCTCAATGTATTCTTCTTCTCCTCCAATTCTTGGGATTAAAAATGTTCTCCGCAGGTTTTCTCCTTGTCTCTTCTGTATCTTCAGCGTCTCGAGCTGTTCCTCTAGCTCCCTTACCTCTCCCAAAGTCGTCTCTTCCTCCAGGCCTGATACGCCTCGGTCTATATCTCCTATTTCTTCTTTGCCAGTCATTGTAGGATAAAATCCTCTTGAACATAAAGCACCTTTAATCTCCAAATCTTCATCGCTTTCTTCATCAGAACTCGAATCTCTTGTCTCCTTCTTCGTTCAACTTTCATCAGAGATCAAATCTCGTGTATCCTTCTTCGTTTCTCTCTTGCCAACTTCCTTCTGATCACAGAGTCATATCCACCCATAACCTCTTCATCTTCAACCTCATCTTCTTTAAGTTCCCAGACATCTCGGTTTTTCTTCCTTCTGGAGTTTTGGATTCATCTTCATCGTCGTTTCTGCTTGTCCTCTATCTATTATTCGTCTTCATCTCTGATGCCATAATCACCCTGCTGGATGATCAATGAAAGCTGAGAATAAACATCCCTAAGCTGTACTTTTCTTCTCGTAAGGTGGGTGTCTTTTTGCTGAATCCGTATGTGAGAAAGGTGTACTAACTTCTGCCATTAGTCTTTCTAACACTACTTTCTAACACTACTTTAGTTAAAGGATTACTATTTTTCCCCTATATCAATCCTTTTATATTCCTTTATTATGAATTAGCTTCTTTTAGACTGTATAGCCTAAGGCTTCCCCCTTAAATTATTAATATAACCCTAAACAACTCCAAATAAATCCTGAATAATTAAACCCAATTTTTATTCCTATATCACCAATTTATCAATTGGTGTTGGCTATCTTACCACAACCCATCAACTGCCAGTAAATGCAAGTTAGTCATCTTCAGACTAAAATACCCATAAACAAAGCCTGTAACCCCTTGCTCTATAACCCATAATTATCATAAATTTACAGAAGAATGTCCGTCTTCGATTCCCAACACATCTGTAATCAAACCCCAGTGATACACAGAGCTTCCAAAATGCAATTTTTAATGAAATAGTATTTGCCAAGCCTATGTAAAATTGTCATAACATCACATATCTTGTTAGGATGATTTTGTGCACTAGCCTGATCTGATCCTCTCGTCTGACTCTGCCTCGTCACACCTTGTCACGTGACGCACGTCAGTCACACGTTAACCCCTTCTCTCTCCTGTCGTATCGTATCGCTCCACTCATATGACAGGAAAAAAACAGAGACACAGAATCACATTTTAGTAGTTAATGCCATCACTGAGTATTTCCAACCATTCAATATTCATTCGTTCTACATTATTCACTCTAAGACTAAACTCAGAACTAAATAGATCGCTCAAAAACATTATTTTATTTTAATCCGTTATTTAATTATTTAATTCAATTTATTATAATCCGCTACCATATATCTAATTTATAAATTCAATAGATTACAAAACAAGTTCCATCTTTAACCAATCGCAGTTTAAACTAGAATCATCGTGTCAAAATTTCTCCTCTGTCTGTCTATTTTCTCCGTCTCCCTGCAGCCCCCAGATGGGACCTATGACCCTAACCAACCATTTTGTTTTGTAGGCTCAGCACGACCTCATGTCGTAGTTTTTAGCCCCGTAAAATCAACACGTGTCCTAATCTCGTGTCATAAACTTCCCCCTTTCTGTAGTGTAGTATCGCAAAATTAAACGCATGCGCACAGCCATTCAAAAATCCCTCTTCACCGTGGAAGGAAGATTCTCTACTCTCTCTCCCCAAACAGACAGAATAACACTCCAGCTGTAACTCCCGTTTCCCCCTTATAGTCAAACAACATTTAACAGCGCTCACAAAACATATAACCTGATTTAAACACAGAGACAAATTTAAGAGACTTTAATCCATCGCAATGGAATCTCTAAGGATACGTTAGCATGTAGCACACAACACAATTAGCATTAGCCTCTAGCCACGATGTACCATGTAGCATGAAACACACTCCCATTTAGCCGACATTAGCCTTAGCCTCTAGCTAACTGCGGCCTACCCAGCCCTAAGTAGCCTGCACTGCCCTATCAATTTTAAACATATTTATCCTACCGTTTTTGCTACCGGGACTAATGACCATTACACCGAGAAATCAGACCCAATCAAACACCCCGTCGGACGAGAGTCAAATCATAATTACAATCAGATAAACCCCATGAATCCGAGCTCTCTTTAAGAAAAAAGAAACCCACCGTCCACCCATTCTATCGTGTAAACGGATTTGTCGGCCCGACATCTAAAATGGCCCCCCCTGGAGGTCTTAAAGCGGTACAGTGCCCTAAAGAATGCGCATATCTGCCTTAATCGTCACTTCAATACTTAAATCCTACCGTTTAATGCTCTACATTCCAATTATCTGCCGTTTCAATGGAATAAATTTTAGCAGACTCTAGTCGACCACAATAACGCCACCGAGGCCAGGTCATAATGGAACATCTCTCCAGTGTACACAAGTCATATCCAATCTAACAAACTCCGAAGCGGTAAGAACACACTCACCCTTTTTTGGCCATGCCTCAGAGCAGGTTAGCCTGGCGGTTGACTGAAACAAGGAAGAGACGCAAACCCAGCCCCACGTTGGGCGCCATTATGTCGTATATGATGAATGGTGGTCATTATTGCCGTCAACAAAGAGTCCGTTTTATGCTGCATCGTGTTAGAGGCTTTTAATAAAATCACGAGGTTTACAGCATAAATGACAGGTGACATGACACCCGGAAAACGGCTCCCCAATTGCCATGGCCGTTCTGACGTCTTCCTCGCCTAACCCCCCTATTTATAAACAACGAAGCTGACCTCTTCTGGCCAATCCCCAGTCTCCAAGACACTTCCGGTCTGCTGGATGTGGCGTTACACCTAAAACCTTACCTCTGGATACTAACATAAACACATTCCATTTCTTCATGAAAACCATTTAACAAAGGCATAATCTTCAGATACTATATATGCACTCTGGATAAGAGCGTCTGCTAAATGACTAAAATGTTTTTTTTTAATGTAAATTTGTGGCCCGTTGCCATGAGAAAAGGGCAACCCGTGGAGCACAAACATTGTAAATACAACCTATATTTTCTGTTTATTTATTTTCCCTTTCATACTTCAACTACTTGCGCATTGTTACAACACTGTATATACCAAATAATATAACATTTGAAATGTCTATATTATTTTACAACTACTGTGAGTGTAATGTTTACTAATGTTTCCCTTGTTTATTTCCCTTTTGTTTATCGTCTATTCCATTTGCTTTGGCAACGTAAACATATGTTTCGAGAGAGAGAGAGAGAGAGAGAGAGAGAGAGAGAGAGAGAGAGAGAGAGAGAGAGAGAGAGAGAGAGAGAGAGAGAGAGAGAGAGAGAGAGAGAGAGAGAGAGAGAGAGAGAGAGAGAGAGAGAGAGAGAGAGAGAGAGAGAGAGAGAGAGAGAGAGAGAGACTTTTTGACTTTTTGTCTTTCTTTAATGGTACATCCTCATCTAATTAAAACCCCACCCCACCCCCCTTAAAATAAAGTACACAGATTACCAATATCCCCTGTACTGCATACTCACCTTTTCCTCTACCCCATGTTACAAAAACAACACCCCACATCACAATAACCCAAACCTCACCAACTCTACAACCGTATATCCAGACAATCTTCCTCAGCTATACAGACAGCCCCCCCAACACACCATATTTCTTGAAACATCTCCACACTTTTTATCATTTTATAAAACTCAAATTCCACCCTAAGGCGCGCAGAGACCATCCCATTAAATAATAGTAAAGGGTCTGTTATCCCCCACCTTTGACCCTGTTCCTCCTTGTTAGCCAAATAGCTAACTTTGACTGAGCAAACAGAAAATTCAACAACACACATTTTTCCTTTTCCTTATTTGAATACCTGTACCCCATTATAAACATCCCGACAGTAAAAACCACCCCCAACCTCTCACACAGACATTCCAACTGAGACATTAAAGGCATTAACCTGGCGCACACAGAAAACACATGAATCACAGTTTCACTCATGACACAGAAAGGACACCCCTGTCTGACTCCCGGTTCAACCCGTGCTAACCAGCTGTTAGTGGCCAGGGCTCCATGTAAAACCCTCCACTGGAGGTCCCCTGACCTCTTTGGTACTGGGAGTTTGTAGAGCCCCCTCCATCTAAAACCAATCATACTCTCCGCTCCACATGCCCCCTGCCACTGATGTGCCTTCACTCCTGTTAGGCTCCTAATGTTCCTTACCTTAATGCAGAGGTTGTAGAGGGCTTTACCTCCCACCCCTCAAACTCGCCCAGGCTCGGAGTGTTAAAATCTAACAAGTCCTCCAGACCCCCTTGCCAGTCCCCAGTCTCTGCCGTCACGTACAGTGGCGGAAACATTGTGGCCCCTCCCCCTTTGGCTTCTCAAACACCCCCCTTACCGGCTCGGACAGTGCCTCCTGGACTTCCCCAGGAATCTCTCCAGCAGCCTAAGAGACGTTAGTCCTGTTTGTTTTGCTAGGACTTCTGGGGTTTTCCATCCATCCTCTCCCAGCAGTCGAGGTCACCCAGCCTTAGTAATCCCGCTGCCATCAGTCGCCTCTTCAGGGTGGCTGACTGAACCGATCTCAAAAGGATGACTGGGTTGTGGAAGATAGGCTCCTCCCACACCCACAGCCCAGGCTCCACACCCCCTTTTCGTGTGGGCCTTAGTAGCTGCCAGGCCCTCAGCACCGCAGAGTAAAAATCAGAGAGTCCTGCTGTACTCAGCCCCTCCAGCCTCATGAGGAATAGCTGCCGGTCCAACCCTAATCCGCCAGCTCTCCTCAGCAGCGCGCATGCTGGCTCCCTCCATCCGACATCAGTATGGTACAGCAGTCTCTGTGCCGCCTTTAGTCGGAATGCAGCCACCCTGCTCTCCAGTTCCACCAGGCCCTGTCCTCCTTCATTTACGGACATATACAACACTGCCGCCCTCAGCCAGTGATGGCCCGACCAGAAGAAGTCCACCAGCTTGCGTTGCAGGTCTGCGAGCAGCCCAGCAGGGGGTTGAGGACAGCCAGTTTATGCCACAGGGAAGATGCCACCAGGTTGTTGATTATCAGCACCCTCCCTCTATATGACACTTGGGACAGGAGCCACCTCCACCTGGCCAGTCTTGACACCACTGCCTGTGACAGCCCCTCCCAGTTCTTCCTGACCCACGTCTCCGAGCCCAGGTACACCCCCCAATATTTTAAGCCCTTCACAACCCCACTGCAACCCCCTGGAAGCAGAGGAGGGACCCTATCCCCCATGCCCCACATAACAGAGCTTTGCTCTTTCCCCAGTTTACCTTGGCTGACGAAGCTCCCTCGTACACCTTCAGACTATTCTCCAGTGCCTGCATATCCTGACCATCCCTGACCATCACAGAAACGTCATCTGCATACGCTGACACTGCTATGCCTGTCCAGCACACTCCTTCAGTCTCCTGCGTAGCAGGCCCAAAAAAGGTTCAATGGCTAGTGTATATAACTGCCCTGATAGAGGGCATCCTTGTCTAATGCCCCGCCTAACCCAGACTGGCCTACTGAGCCCCCCTCCCACCTTAACCATACATGATGCCCCAGCATACAACATCTTCACATAGGCCAAAAACCTTTCCCCAAACCCAAACACAGACATCACATTAAACAGATACTCATGGTCCACTCTATCAAAGGCCTTCTCTTGATCTAAAGAGACCAGACCAAAGTTCACATTAGAACTTCTCGACAAGTCCAACATGTCCCTGATTAAGAACAAGTTGTCCGTGATTAAGCGTCCTGGTATGCAATATGTCTGGTCCTTATGTACTATAGAGTCCAGATGGGACTTTAGTCTGTTAGCGAGGACCTTGGCAAATATCTTGTAGTCCGCACAGAGCAATGCCACAGGCCTCCAGTTCTTAAGTTCACACAAGTCCCCTTTTTTTGGCCAGGAGAGTCAGAGCCGCCCGACGGCAGCTCATCGGCAACTCTCCTACCCCGACGCACTCACGCAACACGCAAAAGAAGTCCAGTCCAATTATTCTCCAGAATGTTTTATAAAACTCCACTGGGAGTCCATCTACCCCCTGGTGCACGACCAGGGGACATCTGGGTTACGGCCTCTGCCAGTTCATGGGACAACAGGGGAATGTCCATTTCATCCCTCTGTGCCAGAAAGAGCTTAGGGAGTTCTGCAAAACAAAACCTGAGCACACATAGGATCACACAGTTCTGCCTTATACAATTCAGTATAAAACTCCACAGTCCGCTCCCGCATCTCCCCCACCACAGAGGTCACCCGCCCATCCGAAAGCCGTAGACAATGCATACCCTTGGCTTCACCGCTCTGTCTTTCCAAACCAAAGAAGAAGGAGCTGGGAGCATCCATCTCCTTGAGCATGGAGAACCTAGCTCTTACAAGTGCTCCCTTTGCTTTAACCTGGAAAAAACTGCCCAGGTCCCTACGTAGTTCAGCTAGATTAACCTGGAGGCCTACATTGCCTTGCCCCACCAGCTCTACCTCCATCTCACTAATACTACGTTCGAGTTCCCCCAATACTCTCCTAGCCTCTGAGGATGACAGAGCTGTATACTGTTGGCAGAAAAGCCGAATTTGGACTTTTCCCACATCCCACCATTGACTCAGAGACTCATACTCCTCTCTTCGCTGCCCCCACCTTTCCCAAAAAGTCTGGAAACCTGAGCAAAAAGTGGCATCTTGTAAGAGCTTTACATTAAACTTCCAATAGGATGCCTGCCGAGGCCCTGGTGAAATAGACAGCCGAGCCATGGTTATGTGATGATCCGAAAAACCCACCGGGAGAATGGTAGCGCCCAACAACCTATTGCTCTGATTCCTGGACATGTACAATCGATCAAGTCGGGCTGCACTCACCCTAGCCCCAAAGACCTTCACCCATGTATACTGTCTTGTGTTGGGATGTCTAGTTCTCCAAACATCCACTAGGTCAAATTGATTAATAATGTCCCTTAACACCCCCACTGAGCCTGAATGAGGCTCCTCCCCATTTCTGTCTTTCGTAAAATCCATCGTACAGTTCCAGTCCCCGCCGACCACCAGCGTCTCCTCAGGCGCTACCTGTGAGAGTTCCTTTCTAAGACACCCAAATAGAAGCCCCTCTCTCTCCCTGTGTTGGGCGCATACACATTTATAAAGACAAAACCCCTGTTGTTAATTTCTGCCTTTACTACAAGCAGTCTACCTGTACACACCTCTTTTGAGGAGCAAATTTTTACAGACAGACCCGGTACAAAAAGGACTGCCACCCCTGCACTAACATTTGTTCCATGGCTCAGCACACTTGCCCCTTTCCACCAGAGCCCCCAATCAACCTCATTCACCACATCGCTATGCGTCTCCTGCAGAAACAACACTTGTACTTTTTTTGTTTTACATATTCACCCAACACACTCCTCTTTCCCGCATCTCTGGCGCCATTAATATTAAGCGAGCCTACCCAAAGAGTCTCCATAAGAAGTGGGAGAAAAGCCAGCAAAGAAAGAGACCAATAGCAAAGCTCAAAAAGCTCCAGTGCCAGAAAGAAAACTTTCATCTAGACAGTGTCTGAAGGTAGACCTTTACGCACAGTTGTGACCCACTTCCTTAACCTAAACCGTTTCCTGGGTGAGAGGACACCATGCCCCTCATTTTTCATTGCATGTTGCACTGATCTTACAAACTTTCCCGGATCGCAAAAGAAAGCCTCAAGATTAACCTTTTTCCCCTTAGTCTCCTTCAGGAACCTTGACAGTTCCCTCACTGTGTACTTTGACTCCTCTGACTGACTGGCTGTCAGCTCTGGACCCATTGCGGAGGAGTCTGAAAAGAAATCCTCCTCATCGTCTACTTCCTCAGACTCACCTTCCTCCTCCTCATCTCCATCTCCCATCCTGACCACCTGTCCTTCCTCTCTAGTCGGGCCTCCCCCCGCACCAGGCAACCTGACCACCTGCCCTTCCTCTCTAGTCGGGGCCTCCCCCGCACCAGGCAACCTGACCACCTGCCCTTCCTCTCTAGTCGGGGCCTCCCCCCACCAGGCAAAGGTTCCTTGGTGTCTTTCATCACACTAGCCTCTGCCTTCCCACCTCCTTTCTTCTCCCCCTTTTTCCTCTTCCGCTTGACACCCTCCTCCACCCCTCCTAGTCGCTTCCCCTTCCCCACTACACTCTCCTCATCCACTAACATAACCTGACTAGACCCAGCCTCATCTACACCACCATCTATAGCATGACTAGACCCAGCCTCATCTACACCATCTATAGCATGACTAGGCGCAGCCTCATCTACACCACACTCCATAACATGACTAGACCCAGCCTCAGCTACACCACCATCCATCACACGACTAGACCCAGCCCCATCTACACCACCATCTATAGCATGACTAGGCCCAGCCCCATCTACACCACCATCTATAGCCTGACTAGACCCAGCCCCATCTACACCACCACCTATAGCATGACTAGACCCAGCCTTAACTACACCACCATCTGTCGCATGACTAGACCCAGCCTCTGCTGCCTGTGTCTCATTGCCTCCTGCACGTTGACCTCTATTTCCCCCACTGGCGCTTGAACCCTCACCTTGTCTACGGCCTTTATGTGGGCACGCAAAGCTCTTATGCCCCAAATCCCCACACTCAAAACACCGTAGGCTATCTGTGCTGGCAAAACCTGCGTAGAGCCCCTCCCCATGCCTCACTTTAAAGTTCACATTTAACTGTTGCTCATTGTTGTTCAGAAACATGAACACTTGCCTCCGGAATGAAACAACGTGCTTGACGGCATCTGCCTGAAAACCTGCCGACAGTACACGAAAACCGCTAGCAAACTTACCAAAACGACTCAACTCCTTCCTGATTTGATCATCCGTAATAAACGGAGGCAAATTTGCAACTACCACCCTGGTCGAAGGGGTAGAAAGAGGAGAAATTGGCACCAACACATCCCTTACAAATATTCCGCTTGAAATGAGCCTACTCACCAAATGTGCCCTTTTCATGAACACAACCACCGCTTTGTTCATTCTGGACGCGGAATGTATAAATTCGGCTCCTACCTGTTCGCCGACCGCGAGCAGAACCTCCTCCACCTTAATTCCATTCTCAGGAACACACCTGAATCCATGCCGTAACGACAGCGTTTCCTCCGCGCTAGGCTGCGAAGCCATCGCTCACACCTCACCGTTCAAAACCCCAGGAAACTAAACCTCTGGCCTCTTCCTCTCTAACTTTGAAAAATAAAAAACAATGGGTACCACTAAAACAAACAGTGCATTAACCCTCCACCATAGAAGAGAGAAAACAAGGAAGGAAAACAAACAAATTAGTTAGGACAAGCCCTCCACACCAAACACTCAAACTCCAAAAAACTCCCAGCATGCACAGAGAGAGAGAGAGAGAGAGAGAGAGAGAGAGAGAGAGAGAGAGAGAGAGAGAGAGAGAGAGAGAGAGAGAGAGAGAGAGAGAGAGAGAGAGAGAGAGAGAGAGAGAGAGAGAGAGAGCTCATCCTCTCTGTGTGTGTGCAGGGCCGGCCCGCCCATTAGGCGACAGATTGACAAGGGCGGCATTTTCCAAGCTAAACTCACCAAAATACACCAACAACACATAAAACGTCACATAAGTTGTCCCCAAAATAATGGCGGGTAGGTGAGCGCTGATGCCACACCGTGATAATCAGTGCCCACTTTCTCAAAAGCAGGGGCAGTCAATATTTTGCTTGTCCATGCCAAGCGCACATTTTAAATTTTAGTCATTTAGCAGATGCCCTTATCCAGAGCGACTTACAGTTAGGTGAGTGCATACATTTTTCATACTGGCCCCCCGTGGGAATCGAACCCACAACCCTGGCATTGCAAACGCCAATGCTCTACCGACTGAGCTACACAGGACTTACACCTCTCCAGGGGGCTGTTAGAGAGTCGCTCCGCAGCGACGCTCCACCAATGTTTAGTCAAAAACATAAATTATATAGCCTATGGTAGAAATAGTATATGGCCTTTTCTGTAGCCTACAGGTTGGGGTTGAGATCAAAATTATGACAATGTCATGACAAACACGTTTTTCATCATGCACGTTTGTCCGATCAAATAGCCTGACCTAAATGCCGACAATCAAATAAAACAGCCTTCTTTGATGTGAATATAGCATGTTAACAAACATCACACCCTAAAAAAAAAAACCAGGACAGGTCAAAGTGAAATGGCCAATATGGAATGGAAAATCAGGCTACTCACAACTGTTGTCCAGGAGTTTCACCCCGTGGAATGTCATGATAATCAGTGGTTTCCAAGTTTGAATCCATACATTTGTTACGAGATGATCATAGTGAGAAATGTTACACTTCTGCATTTCTCGCTGTGTAAATACATTGATTCTCATTGGAAGTAGGCTCAGGATAACGCCTGATTTAAAGTTGGGTAGCTGATATTCAGAGCTTAAAAAGCCAAAATGATTAGTCACAGGAATCAGGTCTAATAAAGACAACTGCCTGTTTTAGAAATGGTAGGCCTACCACATGGATGGACATTCATAAAATGCAACTGCAGCCGACACTGTAGGCTTAAACCCCAGTAAGCACAGGTCCACGTCTATTTTTTGGGTGTTGGCCTTGATTTCAACATCCACAGACTGGACCAAATCTGAACCAATCATAGACATCTATGTCTGGACCGGCCTTGATTTGGCCAAAACATAGACGTCTATGTTCGGTTCCAGATTTGGTCCGGTATGGACCGGCCTTGGTTTGAACGTCCAGACGCATCCGGTCTGGACAGGCCTATATTTGGCCCAAACACAGACGTCTATAAGTGGTTCAGATTTGGTTCTGACCGGCCTTGACTTGGCCCAAAACCTTTTGACAGGACCAAATCTGAACCAATCATAGACATCTATGTTTTAGAAGTTTGGACAGCACAGTAAAGCGCAGCAGAGTGCAGTACAATACAGTACAATACAGAAAAGTACTATACAATACAGTAGAGCACAGTACAGCAGAGTAGAGTGCAGTATAATGTACTGTATTGTTACCCTACTTTACTCTAATGTACTCTACTCCAAACGTCTTTTCACTTTTCATTTAGAACCTAAAATGAACCTAGATGTCTTTTCAACATAATATTGCTTACTGGGACTATCCTATATGTTTTGTTTCACCTATTGCAGCAAACTGGCCAGGTCGTGCCTCTGTGTGTGTGTGTGCTAGAACTCATGTATACATTGCTGATTATGGGCCCTTAATTAACTTTATCACTAGAGCCACATAAATGGGAGGAGAGGGGGAAATAGGGGGGAAGAGAGGGAGTAAAAGAGGGGGGAAAGAAGGAAGCAGATATCCTTGAGAGAGAACGTGAAGCAACTCTCCTTTCCTCTTTGAACCATTGTTGAACAAGAATTTGCCCTCCTCTCCCATCCTTATCACACACACACACACACACACACAGAGAGAGAGAGACACGCACTGAAATGTTTATTACAATATTTATTACATTGGTTTATTAGTAACCATTATAATGATGCATTACAATAAGGAGCAGGAATTTTATTGATGGCATTTGTGTTGCGGTATAAGCAATTTGTAGAAGTATACGGCTGTCACACCAGTTCACACATACACACACACACACACACACACTTCTATCTATGGAGCCTACAATCCACTGACCCAGATAAATCCAAATAGGGTGGGTGACATCGCCACTCACAGCTCAGCCTCGATGCCTCCTGCTCCATCCCTGGAAGGAGAGGCAGATAATGGCCTCGATGCCTCCTGCTCCATCCCTGGAAGGAGAGGCAGATAATGGCCTCGATGCCTCCTGCTCCATCCCTGGAAGGAGAGGCAGATAATGGCCTCGATGCCTCCTGCTCCATCCCTGGAAGGAGAGGCAGATAATGGCCAAGATGCCTCCTGCTCCATCCCTGGAAGGAGAGGCAGATAATGGCCAAGATGCCTCCTGCTCCATCCCTGGAAGGAGAGGCAGATAATGGCCTCGATGCCTCCTGCTCCATCCCTGGAAGGAGAGGCAGATAATGGCCAAGATGCCTCCTGCTCCATCCCTGGAAGGAGAGGCAGATAATGGCCTCGATGCCTCCTGCTCCATCCCTGGAAGGAGAGGCAGATAATGGCCTCGATGCCTCCTGCTCCATCCCTGGAAGGAGAGGCAGATAATGGCCAAGAAAACACATATGACACAAGCGTCAGCCATGTGTGTGTGCGTGTGCGCGCCTGTGTGTGTGTGTGTGTGTGCGTGTGTGTGCGTGTGCGCGCCTGTGTGTGTGTGTGTGTGTGCGTGTGTGTGCGTGTGCGCGCCTGTGTGTGTGTGTGTGCCTTCAGATGATGGAGCAGAGAACACAGCTGTCAGTCAATTGCCCTCAGAACCCTTTCTAGCTCTGAGTTCTGAGGAGAAATGAAGGATAGATATATAAAGAGAGATGTGGGGAGGAGGAAGAGAGAGCGAGAGGGGTGGGGAGGAAGAGAGAGTGAGGGGTGGGGAGGAAGAGAGAGCGAGAGGGGTGGGGAGGAAGAGAGAGCGAGAGGGGTGGGGAGGAAGAGAGAGTGAGGGGTGGGGAGGAAGAGAGAGAGAGAGGGGTGGTGAAAGCAGGCTCTGACACAGAGTGAGATTTGGTGAATTGATAGAAAGGAGAGATGTACAAAAAGATGAGGGGAGAGCGGAGGAGTGAAATGAAAGGGAGAAGAGGAGGGATTTAGCTTAAGCAATTAGCAACCTCATCATTCTCATTAGCTGCTATCAGAGAGAGAGCGAGAGAAATGGAGGAGAGTGATGGAGAGAGAGAGAGAGAGAGAGAGAGAGAGAGAGTAGAGGGTGAATTAAGAGAGTGAGTGTATAAGGGTATGCAGAGTACAATAAATCCAAAGATTCTGAATTGTTTTCATTTCTAAGTCTTAGTTGTTATAGTTATAGTTGTTTTAGTTGCTATAGTTGTTATAGTTGTTTTAATTATAGTTGTTATAGTTGTTTTAGTTATTGTTGTTATAGTTGTTTTAATTATAGTTGTTTTAGTTGCTATAGTTGTTATAGTTCTAGTTGTTTTAATTATAGTTGTTATAGTTGTTTTAGTTATTGTTGTTATAGTTGTTTTAATTATAGTTGTTTTAGTTGCTATAGTTGTTATAGTTTTAGTTGTTATAGTTGTTTTATTTATAGTAGTTATAGTTGTTTTAATTATAGTTGTTATAGTGGTTAGTTGTTATAGTTTTTTTTAAATTATAGTTAATATAGTTGTTTTAGTCGTTTTAATTATAGTTGTTTTAGTTGTTTTAATTATAGTTGTTTTAGTTGTTATAGTTGTTATAGTTGTTATAGTTGTTTTAATTATAGTTGTTATAGTGGTTATAGTTGTTATAGTTTTTTTTAAATTATAGTTAATATAGTTGTTTTAGTTGTTTTAATTATAGTTGTTATAATTATAGTTGTTATAGTTGTTTTAGATGTTATAGTTGTTATAATTATAGTTGTTATAATTGTAGTTGTTTTAGTTGTTTTAGTTGTTATAGTTATAATGGTTTTAGTTGTTTACATATCAGTGTAGATGTCAGATCACCACCTCAAGCTGAACCTCGGCAAGACGGAGCTGCTCTTCCTCCCGGGGAAGGACTAGCACGTTCCATGATCTCGCCATCACGGTTGACAACTCCGTTGTCCTCCTCCCAGAGTGCAAAGAGCCTTGGCGTGACCCTGGACAACACCCTGTCGTTCTCTGCTAACATCAAGGCGGTGACCCGATCCTGTAGGTTCATGCTCTACAACATTCGGAGAGTACGACCCTGACATACACAGGAAGCGGCACAGGTCCTAATCCAGGCACTTGTCATCTCCCGTCTGGATTACTGCAACTCGCTGTTGACTGGGCTCCCTGCCTGTGCCATTAAACCCCTACAACTCATCCAGAATGCCGCAGCCCGTGCTTCTCTGGCACCCCAATGGTGGAACAACCTCCCTCACGACGCCAGGACAGCGGAGTCACTCACCACCTTCCGGAGACACTTGAAACCCCACCTCTTTAAGGAATACCTGGGATAGTATAAAGTAATCCTTCTACCCCGCTTACCCCACCCAAAAGAAAGAAAAAAAAAAATATATATATATATATATATATTGTAAAGTGGTTTTCCCACTGGCTATAAGGTGAATGCACCAATTGGTAAGTCGCTCTGGATAAGAGCGTCTGCTAAATGACGTAAATGTAAATGTAAAACGTTATAGTTGTTTTCATTGTTATAGTTGATATAGTTGTTATAGTTATAGTTATAGTTGTTATAGTTGTTTTAGTTGTTATAGATGTTTTAGTTATTATAGTTATAGTTGTTTTAGTTATAGTTGTTATAGTTATAGTTGTTTTAGTAGTTTTAATTATAGTTGTTATAGTTGTTATAGCTGTTATATTAATAGTTGTTATAGTTGTTATAGTTAGTCGTTTTAGGTATTTTAGTTATTATAGTTATAGTTGTTATAGTTTTAGTTGTTATGTTTTAGTTGTTATAGTTGTTATAGATGTTTTAGTTATAGTTATAGTTGTTATAGTTGTTTTAGTTGTTATAGAGGTTTTAGTTGTTATAGTTGTTGTAGTTGTTTTGTTATAGTTGTTGTAGTTGTTATAGTTGTTTTAGTTGTTTTAGTTGTTATAGATGTTTTAGTTATAGTTGTAGTTGTTATAGTTGTAGTTGTTATAGTTCTAGTTGTTATAGTTATAGTTGTTTTAGTTGTTATAGTTGTTATAGTTGTTATAGATGTTTTAATTATATTTATAGTTGTTATAGATGTTTTAGTTATTATAGTTATAGTTGTAGTTGTTATAGTTGTAGTTGTTGTAGTTGTTTTAGTTGTTTTAGTTGTTATAGTTGTTATAGTGTTTTAGTTGTTATAGATGTTTTAGTTATTATAGTTATAGTTGTTATAGTTATTATAGTTATAGTTATAGTTGTTGTAGTTGTTATAGTTGTTTTAATTGTTTTAGTTGTTATAGATGTTTTAGTTGTTATAGTTATAGTTTTTATAGTTATAGTTGTTATAGTTATAGTTGTTATAGTTATAGTTGTTGTAGTTGTTATAGTTGTTTTAGTTGTTTTAGTATGTGGTCCTCTGTAGCTCAGCTGGTAGAGCACGGCGCTTGTAATGCCAAGGTAGTGGGTTCGATCCCCGGGACCACCCATACACAAAAATTTATGCACACATGACTGTAAGTCGCTTTGGATAAAAGCGTCTGCTAAATGGCATATATTGTATTATATATAGTTGTTATAGATGTTTTAGTTGTTATAGTTATAGTTGTTTTAGTTGTTTTAGTTGTTTTAGTTGTTATAGTTGTTATAGTGTTTTAGTTGTTATAGATGTTTTAGTTATTATAGTTATAGTTGTTATAGTTATTATAGTTATAGTTATAGTTGTTGTAGTTGTTATAGTTGTTTTAATGGTTTTAGTTGTTATAGATGTTTTAGTTGTTATAGTTATAGTTTTTATAGTTATAGTTGTTATAGTTATAGTTGTTGTAGTTGTTATAGTTGTTTTAGTTGTTTTAGTTTGTGGTCCTCTGTAGCTCAGCTGGTAGAGCACGGCGCTTGTAATGCCAAGGTAGTGGGTTCGATCCCCGGGACCACCCATACACAAAAATGTATGCACACATGACTGTAAGTCGCTTTGGATAAAAGCGTCTGCTAAATGGCATATATTGTATTATATATAGTTGTTATAGATGTTTTAGTTATTATAGTTGTTATAGATGTTTTAGTTATAGTTGTAGTTGTTGTAGTTGTTATAGTTGTTATAGTGTTTTAGTTGTTATCGATGTTTTAGTTATTATAGTTATAGTTGTTATAGTTATTATAGTTATAGTTGTTGTAGTTGTTATAGTTGTTTTAATGGTTTTAGTTGTTATAGATGTTTTAGTTGTTATAGTTATAGTTTTTATAGTTATCTCTCTCTCTCCCTCTGTTTTGTCTCTTCATCCCTTCCATTCACCCTCTCTCTCTCTCTCTCTCCCTCTGTTTTGTCTCTTCATCCCTTCCATTCACCTCTCTCTCTCTCTCTCTCTCCCTCTGTTTTGTCTCTTCATCCCTTCCATTCACCCTCTCTCTCTCTCTCTCCCTCTGTTTTGTCTCTTCATCCCTTCCATTCACCCTCTCTCTCTCTCTCCCTCTGTTTTGTCTCTTCATCCCTTCCATTCACCCTCTCTCTCTCTCTCTCCCTCTGTTTTGTCTCTTCATCCCTTCCATTCACCTCTCTCTCTCTCTCTCTCCCTCTGTTTTGTCTCTTCATCCCTTCCATTCACCCTCTCTCTCTCTCTCTCCCTCTGTTTTGTCTCTTCATCCCTTCCATTCACCCTCTCTCTCTCTCTCTCTCCCTCTGTTTTGTCTCTTCATCCCTTCCATTCACCCTCTCTCTCTCTTTCTCTCCCTCTGTTTTGTCTCTTCATCCCTTTCTCTGAAGTCTATATCTCTGCCCCTTCACTCTCTCTCTTTCTCGCCACCTGTCTGTCTCTTCATCCCTCTCTCTGAAAGCTGGCTTGCCCACTACTTACTTAAACTGAATACTGTGTACTAATCGTACTTAGAACGTACTGCAGTAAAAAACGAATGCGGTAAGCCACAAATCACATCATAGGCCTACTAAGCTCATCCTACAGACAATGTGTAATCTAATGCGGAATTGCGTAGATTCCCGCCATTGGTTCATTTTGGGTACAGCACGTCCCCTCAGACACACTTGGGTCTCGAAATATGATTTTGTTACTGCGTGTCCCCTCGGCTGATTATCAACTGGGTCTCAAAATACGATTATCTTCCTCATTAGTGTGCAGCAAATTCTACTAGATGAAAAGCCGAAATTAGTATGACATCCTGGCATTTAAAGCATACAACATTTTCTACATTTCACATCTCCCTCTTTCTCTCCTCTCGCTGCTGTTTCTATCTCCACCGCTCCACTCCTCTGTCTCTCCAACCAGGGTTTGGGGGTCACTTCCATCTCTATGTAGTCAAGGTAGGAGATTAATTAAAATTCCATTAATTCATTAATAATGAAAATTAGTCCATTTTTTTTTTCTACGAGCATATTTCAATTAGTGAATTGAATTTTAATTGCCTTTCTGAATTTGACAGACCCCTCTATCCCACTAGTCTGTCCCTCTAACCTTCGTTCCCTCTGTCTCACACTCGCGCTCACAGGAAGTGATAGGAATGTTCTCTCACACCCTCCCCCCGCCTCGCTCACTGTCCTTATCAAATGTCATGGTCCAAAAGGCAAGAGTCAGTTTAGAAATCTAATTTACAGATAACAAGCACTCAATGAGTGAAACCTACAGCATATAGTGTTGTACAACTGGTAGAGCAGTGAATGGCAGACTGAAGCAGAAGATGTGACATATTTGTGATCACCAAACTCTCAATAGATTATATATATATATATACACACAGTACCAGTCAAACGTTTGGACACACCTACTCATTCCAGGGTTTTTCTTTATTTTTTACTATTTTCTACATTGTAGAATAATAGTGAAGACATCAAAACTATGAAATAACACATATTGAATCATGTAGTAACCAAAACAGTGTTAAACAAATCAAAATATATTTTATATTTGAGATTCTTCAAAGTAGCCACCCTTTGCCTTGATGACAGCTTTGCACACTCCTGGCATTCTGTCACGATCGTCTGAAGAAGCGGACCAATACGCAGCGCGTGGAGTGAACATGATGACTTTATTTAATAAAGCAACCACGAAAAACAACAAATGACGATAGTGAAGTCCTCTGTAACACTGACAGAAACATGGAACAAAAACCCACAAACCAAGGAGAAACCACACAGTTTAAATATGGCTCCCAATCAGAGATAACGAGCCGACAGCTGACACTCGTTACCTCCGATTGGGAGTCATATGACTAATCAAGAACAATACCCAAACATAGAAATGAACAACTAGAATACCCAACATAGAAATACACCCAAACAATGAAAGTGAACAACCCTGGCTCAAAATATCAAAGTCCATGGAGCCAGAGTATCACAGTACCCCCCCCTAAAGGTGCGAACTCCGGGCGCACCAGCCTACAGTCTAGGGGAGGGTCTGGGTGGGCGTCTGTCCATGGTGGCGGCTCTGGCCCAGGTCGTGGTCCCCACCCCACCTTAGTCACTATCCGCTTCCGTAGCCCCCTCCACCTGACCACCCCCCAATTAAACCCCACTGGATTAAGGGGCGGCACCGGACTAAGGGGCAGCACCGGACTAAGGGGCAGCACCGGACTAAGGGACAGTACCTGACTAAGGGGCAGCACCGGACTGAATGGCGGATCCTGGCTGGCTGGCTCTGGCGGATCCTGGCTGGACGGCTCTGGCGGATCCTGGCTGGACGGCTCTGGCGGATCCTGGCTGGCGGAAGGCTCTGGCTGATCCTGTCTGGCAGAAGGCTCTGGCTGATCCTGTCTGGCGGAAGGCTCTGGCTGATCCTGTCTGGCGGAAGGCTCTGGCTGATCCTGTCTGGCGGAAGGCTCTGGCTGATCCTGTCTGGCGGAAGGCTCTGGCTGATCCTGTCTGGCGGAAGGCTCTGGCTGATCCTGTCTGGCGGAAGGCTCTGGCTGATCCTGTCTGGCGGAAGGCTCTGGCTGATCCTGTCTGGCGGAAGGCTCTGGCTGATCCTGTCTGGCGAAAGGCTCTGGCTGATCCTGTCTGGCGGAAGGCTCTGGCTGATCCTGTCTGGCGGAAGGCTCTGGCTGATCCTGTCTGGCGGAAGGCTCTAGCGGCTCCTGTCTGGCGGAAGGCTCTGGCTGATCCTGTCTGGCGGAAGGCTCTGGCTGATCCTGTCTGGCGGAAGGCTCTAGCGGCTCCGGTCTGGCGGACGGCTCTGAAGGCTCATGGCAGACGGGGCGGCTTATGCAGCGCTTGGCAGACGGACAGTTCAGACGGGCGTTGGGCAGACAGGCAGTTCAGGCGCCGTTGGGCAGACGGGCAGTTCAAGCGCCGTTGGGCAGACGGGCAGTTCAGGCGCCGTTGGGCAGACGGGCAGTTCAGGCGCCCGTTGGGCAGACGGGCAGTTCAGGCGCCGTTGGGCAGACGGGCAGTTCAGGCCCCGTTGGGCAGACGGCAGACTCTGGCCGTCGGAGGCGCACCGTAGGCCTGGTGCGTGGTGCCGGAACTGGAGGTACCGGGCTGAGGACACGCATCTCAGGGCTAGTGCGGGGGAGAAGCAACAGGGCATGCTGGACCCCTGGGAACGCACATAAGGCCTAGTGCGTGGTGCCGGAACTGGAGGTTCCGGGCTGAGGACACGCATCTCAGGGCTAGTGCGGGGAGAAGCAACAGGGCATGCTGGACCCCTGGGAACGCACATAAGGCCTAGTGCGTGGTGCCGGAACTGGTGGTCCCGGGCTGAGGACACGCATCTCAGGGCTAGTGCGGGAGCAGCAACAGGACGCACAGGACTCTGGGGACACAGGAGGCTTGGTGCGTGGTGTAGGCACTGGTGGTACTGGACTGGAGCGGGGAGGTGGCGCCGGAAATACCGGACCGTGCAGGCGTACTGGCTCCCTTGAGCACTGAGCCTGCCCAACCTTACCTGGCTGTATACTCCCCGTCGCCCGACCAGTACGGGAAGGAGGAATAACCCGCACCGGGCTATGTAGGCGAACCGGGGACACCATGCGTAAGGCTGGTGCCATGTAAGCCGGCCCGAGGAGACGCACTGGTGGCCTGATGCGTTGGGCCGGCTTCATGACATCCGGCTCAATGCTCAATCTAGCCCGGCCGATACGTGAAGCTGGAATGTACCGAACCGGGCTATGCCTGCGTACAGGAGACACCATGCGCTCTACTGCGTAACACGGTGTCTGCCCGTACTCTCGCTCTCCACGGTCAGTCCAGGGAGTAGGCGCAGGTCTCCTACCTGACTTCGCCACACTCCCTTTTAGCCCCCCCCCAAGAAATTTTTGGGTAGTACCCACGGGCTTCCAGCCTCGACTCCGTGCTGCCTCCCTCATACCACCTCCTCTCGGCTTTAGCTGCCTCCAGCTCTTCACGAGGGCGGCGATATTCTCCCGGTTGTGCCCAAGGACCCTTTCCATCCAGTATCTCCTCCCATGTCCATGAATCCTTGATAGGCGTCCATAAATCCTGTTGCCGCTTGACACGCTGCTTGGTCCTTTTATGGTGGGTTTTTCTGTCACGATCTTCTGAAGAAGCGGACCAATACGCAGCGCGTGGAGTGAACATGATGACTTTATTTAATAAAGCAACCACGAAAAACAACAAATGACGATAGTGAAGTCCTCTGTAACACTGACAGAAACATGGAACAAAAACCCACAAACCAAGGAGAAACCACACAGTTTAAATATGGCTCCCAATCAGCGATAACGAGCCGACAGCTGACACTCGTTACCTCCGATTGGGAGTCATATGACTAATCAAGAACAATACCCAAACATAGAAATGAACAACTAGAATACCCAACATAGAAATACACCCAAACAATGAAAGTGAACAACCCTGGCTCAAAATATCAAAGTCCATGGAGCCAGAGTATCACACATTCTCTCAACCAGCTTCACCTGGAATGCTTTTCCAACAGTCTTGAAGGAGTTCCCACATATGCTGAGCACTTGTTGGCTGCTTTTCCTTCACTCTGCGGTCCAACTCATCCCAAACCATCTCAATTTGGTTGAAGTCAGGGGATTGTGGAGGCCAGGTCATCTGATGGAGCACTCCATCACTCTCCTTCTTGGTCAAATAGCCCTTACACAGCCTGGAGGTGTGTTTGGGTCATTGTCTTGTTGAAAAACAAATGATAGTCCCACTAAGCGCAAACCAGAAATAACGACTCATTATTATTTGTAGATCAGTCAGTCAGTCACAATTTACCCATGGTACATGTGTAAATTGTGGTTTTGATGCTCTCGAACAAGGCCAGTGATTGTTGCAAATGATGGGGAATAACCAATTGCAATGAGGCACCACCGTCAGCTGTGAAGTCTATAGCTTCGGACTACCACACTGAGTGTGACTGTAGGATACGTCAAATGTTGTAATGGTAAAACGTATAATTAATATTAATGAATTATAATATAATAATATAATAACGATATAATTTTCAGATCACTTTGCCTACTCTTAAGTCTAACATTTAAAAAATAAACACTATTCTGATGGTTGTTAAAAGCGGAAATGTGCTATATCAACACACTCGTCTCTCCCATTTAACAACTCTACATTTCTGTGGCACAGTAGGCATCAAGTCACTTGCCTATAATGTTGCTGTATACAACGTTGCATACAATGTTTTGAAAGGTCTATAATTTTCTTCTTAACACAAAACGAAGTTAACATAAAGAATGATAGTAAAAAGCTTTGGAGCACCTATAATGAAAATGTAAGCAAAAAAATGTATTCTTTAATAGAAGACTCTCCAACATAATACAGGTAGAATCAGGAATTTAGGCCCTTTACTTTTTCAATCTTTATCTTTACTTGGCTTTTAGTAAATTCAGTGTGTCAATGTACACCCCCTGCTATATTGTGGATAAAGAGTTACCTATCTAACAGAACACAGATGGTGTTCTTTAATGAAAGCCTCTCCAACACAATCCAGGTAGAATCAGGAATTCCCCAGGGCAGCTGTCTAGGCCCCTTACTTTTTTCAATCTTTACTAATGACATGCCACTGGCCATGAGTAAAGCCAGTGTGTCTATGTATGCATATGACTCAACACTATACACATCAGCTATTGCAGCGAGTGAAATCACCAACACTGAACAAAGAGCTATAGTCAGTTTCAGAATGGGGGTGGCAAGAAATAAGTTAGTCCTAAATATTTCAAAAAGTAAACGCATTGTATTTGGGGACAAGTCATTCACTAAACCCTAAACCTCAACTAAAATC
Organism: Coregonus clupeaformis; assembly: GCF_020615455.1. Lineage (NCBI taxonomy): Eukaryota > Metazoa > Chordata > Actinopteri > Salmoniformes > Salmonidae > Coregonus > Coregonus clupeaformis. The sequence goes on along the minus strand of NC_059204.1, from coordinate 6,730,673 downwards.
TTGTAATGAATCATGTGGAAATTGAGCAAGTTGAGGTGACTAAACTGCTTGGAGTAACCCTGGATTGTAAACTGTCATGGTCAAAACATGTTGATACAACCGTAGCTAAGATGGGGAGAAGTCTGTCTATAATAAAGCGCTGCTCTACCTTCTTAACAGCACTATCAATAAAAATAATATGCCATTTAGCAGACGCTTTTATCCAAAGCGACTTACAGTCATGCGTGCATACATTTTTTGTGTATGGGTGGTCCCGGGGATCGAACCCACTACCTTAGCGTTACAAGCGCCGTGCTCTACCAGCGGAGCTACAGAGGACCACATCAACAAGGCAGGTCGTACAGGCCCTAGTTTTGTCGCACCTGGACTACTGTTCAGTCGTGTGGTCAGGTGCCACAAAGAGGGACTTGGGAAAATTACAGCTGGCCCAGAACAGGGCAGCACGGCTGGCCCTTGGATGTACACAGAGAGATAACATTAATAACATGCATGTCAATATCTCATCGCTCAAAGTAGAGGAGAGATTGACTTCATCACTACTTGTTTTTGTAAGAAGTATTGACATGTTGAATGCACCAAGCCGTCTGTTTAAACTACTAGCACAGAGCTCAGACACCCATGCATACCCCACAAGACATGCCACCAGAGGTCTCTTCACAATGCTTCACAAGTCCAGAACAGACTATGGGAGGCGCACAGTGCTACATAGAGCCATGGCTACATTAAACTCTATTCCACACCAGGTAACTCATGCAAGCAGTAGAATCAGATTTTAAAAAACTAATGAAAATACACGTTATGGGGGCCTCCCGAGTGGCGCAGCGGTCTAAGGCACTGCATCGCAGTGTTGCGGTCTCACTACAGACCCGGGTTCAATCCCAGGCTGTGTCACAACTGACCGTGACCGGGAGTCCCATAGGGCGGCGCACAATTGGCCCAGCGTCTTATGGGTTACTGGCGGGTTTGTCCGGGGGGGCTTTACGTGGCTCATCGCACTCTAGCGACTCCTTGTGGCGGGACAGGCGCCTGCAGGCTTACTTTGGTCGTCAGTTGAACAGTGTTTCCTCCAACACATTGGTGCAGCTGGCTTCTGGGCTTAGCGGGTGGGTGTTAAGAAGCGCGGCTTGGCAGGTCACTGAAATACTACATTTACATTTCAGACCCTTTACTTAGTACTTTGTTGAAGCACGTTTGGCAGCGATTACAGCATCGATTCTTCTTGGGTTTGACACTACAATCTTGGCACACCTGTATTTGGGGAGTTTCTCCTATTCTTCTCTGCATATCCTCTCAAGCTCTGTCAGGTTGGATGGGGAGCGTTGCTGCACAGCTATTTTCAGGTCTCTCCAGAGTTCAAGTCCGGCTCTGGCTGGGCCCCTCAAGGAGATTCAGAGACTTGTCCAGAAGCCATTCCTGCATTGTCTTGGCTGTGTGCTTAGTGTCATTGTCCTGTTGGAAGGTGAACCTTCGCTCCAGTCTGAGGACCTGAGCGCTCTGGAGCAGGTTTTTATCAAGGATCTCTCTGTACTTTGCTCCGTTCATCTTTGCCTCGATCCTGACTAGTCTCCCCACAGCATGATGCTGCTACCAGCATGCTTCACCGTAGGGATGGTGCCAGGTTTCCTCCAGACGTGACGCTTGGTATTCAGGCCAAAGAGTTCAATCTTGGTTTCATCAGACCAGAGAATCTTGTTTCTCATGGTCTGAGAATCTTTAGGTGCCTTTTGGCAAACTCCAAGTGGGCTGTCATGTGCCTTTTACTGAGGAGTGGCTTCCATCGGGCCACTCTACTATAAAGGCCTGATTGGTGGAGGGCTGCAGAGATGGTTGTCCTTCTGGAAGGTTCTCCCATCTCCACAGAGGAACTCTGGAGCTCTGTCAGAGTGACCATCGGGATCTTGGTCACCTCCCTGACCAAGGCCCTTCTCCCCCGATTGCTCAGTGTGGCCAGCTTTAGGAAGAGTCTTGGTGTTTCCAAACTTCTTCCATTTAAGAATGATGGTGGCCACTGTGTTCTTGGGGACCTTCAATGCTGCAGACATTTTTTGGTACCTTTCCCCAGATCTGTGCCTCGACACAATCCTGTCTCGGAGCTCTACAGACAATTCCTTCCACCTCATGGCTTGGTTTTTGCTCTGACATGCACTGTCAACTGTGGGACCTGATATAGACAGGTGTGTGCCTTTCCGAATCATGTCCAATCAATTTAATTTACCACAGGTAAAGTTGTATAAACATCTCAAGGATGATCAATGAAAACAGGATGCACCTGAGCTCAATTACGAATCTCATAGCAAAGGGTCTGAATACTTATGTAAATAAGGTATTTCTGTTTAAAAAAATTTATACATTTGTAAAAGATTCTAAAAACCTGTTATTGTTTTGTCATTACGGGGTATTGTGTGTAGATTGCTGAGGATAAAAAAAAAAAATCAATTTTACAATAAGGCTGTAACGTAACAAAATGTGGAAAAGGTCAAGGGGTCTGAATACTTTCCGAAGGCACTGTATATACACCTTATGGAACAGCGGGGACTGTGAAGAGACACACCGGCACATGCTAACACATGCACTCTACACAGGGCTTTGTGATGGCCACTCCAATACCTTGACTTTGTTATCCTTAAGCCATTTTGCCACAACTTTGGAAGTATGCTTGGGGTCATTGTCGATTTGGAAGACCCATTTGTGACCAAGCTTTAACTTCCTGACTGATGTCTTGAGATGTTGCTTCAATATATCCACATACTTTTCCTTCCTCATGATGCCATCTATTTTATGAAGTGCACCAGTCCCTCCTGCAGCAAAGCACCCTCACAGCATGATGCTGCCACCCCCGTGCTTCACGGTTGGGATGGTGTTCTTCGGCTTGCAAGCGACCCCGATTTCCTCCAAACATAATGATTGTCATTATGGCCAAACAGTTCTATTTTTGTTTCATCAGACCAGAGGACATTTCTCCAAAGTCCAATCTTTGAACCAAAGTACATTCATCTCTTGGAGACAGAATGCGTCTCCTTCCTGAGCGGTATGATGGCTGCGTGGTCCCATGGTGTTTATACTTGCGTTCTATTGTTTGTACAGATGAACGTGGCACCTTCAGGCGTTTGGAAATTGCTCCCAAGGATGAACCAGACTTGTGGAGGTCTACAATTTCTTTTCTGAGGTCTTGGCTATTTCTTTTTATTTTCCCATGATGTAAAGCAAAGAGGCACTGAGTTTGAAGGTAGGCCTTGAAATACATCCACAGGTACACCTCCAATTGACTCAAATTATGTCAATTAGCCTATCAGAAGCTTCTAAAGCCATGACATCATTTTCTGGAATTTTCCAAGCTGTTTAAAGGCACAGTGAACTTAGTGTATGTAAACTTCTGACCCACTGGAATTGTGATACAGTGAATTATAGGTGAAATAATCTGTCTGTAAACAATTGTTGGAAAAATTCCTTGTGTCTTGCACAAAGTAGCTGTCCTAACCGACTTGCCAAAACTATAGTTTGTTAACAAGAAATGTGTGGAGTGGTTGAAAAACGAGTTTTAATGACTCCAACCTAAGCGTATGTAAACTTCCGACTTCAACTGTATGTGTGGTCTGAGTTCCATAATGATTCTACATGTCCCAAATTATTGCACAACGTTAGCCTAATATGATCAACTAATGCTTGCGACCCTCAGGAACAATTGACAAGGACGTGACAGAGGAAAGAAAGGGAAACGGAACGGATGCTAAAATAAATGTATGTTGGTATTACTGACGGTGTCTCCCGATAGTGGCTAATATTTATGATACAAATTGTAAAACAAAATGGAGAAAATCGAAACATTCTAAAGTGCAAACATCAACTCGTCAGGTTTGCCCTACAGAAGCCTATAGCTTGGGTCTCCAAATTTCATCCAAGCAAATTATGAAGGAACACAATAAATATTCGGAATAACAGCACAGCTATTTATATCCTATGTCACTGTGGAAAAGGGGCCGCAATACACGTCATGTTGATATGACTAACTCACCTTTAACATTAGTCCATGTCTTTATAGGACTAACTCACCTTCAACATCAGTCCATGTCTTTATGGGACTAACTCACCTTCAACATCAGTCCATGTCTTTATGGGACTAACTCACCTTTAACATCAGTCCATGTCTTTTTGGGACTAACTCACCTTTAACATCAGTCCATGTCTTTATGGGACAAATCACCTTCAACATCAGTCCATGTCTTTATGGGACTAACTCATCTTCAACATCAGTCCATGTCTTTATGAGACTAACTCACCTTCAACATCAGTCCATGTCTTTATGGGACTAACTCACCTTTAACATCAGTCCATGTCTTTATGGGACTAACTCACCTTCAAAATCAGTCCATGTCTTTATGGGACTAACTCACCTTTAACATCAGTCCATGTCTTTATGGGACTAACTCACCTTCAAAATCAGTCCATGTCTTTATGGGACTAACTCACATTTAATATCAGTCCATGTCTTTATGGGACTAACTCACCTTCAACATCAGTCCATGTCTTTATGGGACTAACTCACCTTTTAACATCAGTCCATGTCTTTATGGGACTAACTCACCTTCAAAATCAGTCCATGTCTTTATGGGACTAACTCACCTTTAACATCAGTCCATGTCTTTATGGGACTAACTCACCTTCAAAATCAGTCCATGTCTTTATGGGACTAACTCACATTTAATATCAGTCCATGTCTTTATGGGACTAACTAACCTTCAACATCAGTCCATGTCTTTAAGGGACCAGCAGACAGTACACAGGTGTTGTGCGGTCTGTTCATCCTGGGACATGACAAATAAAAAACATATTATGGTTATGACTGTGTCATAATGTGTTATGACTCTAGGTGTCAAGTAAAGTGTTACCAATCCATGTAACATGATCATGTTAATAACTACTTTTGTTAACTGGCTAGTAACGTGGACGAAGCTCTAACAAGACGCGTCTGTGTAGCGTCCCCGAACCTTTGACATTTTACACTTTAAAGGCATTTTGACACGGTTTACCTGTTCATTTAAAAGTTATTTAAAAGTTAATATGTCTATTTTATCACCAAAACAAACAATGCCCAATCTTGCAAAGGCTCAGACGAGGCATGGAAAAGTGATCCCCTTTGAGACCCCTTCTTCGGCCTCGACGGATGCTAGCTCGGAAGAAGCACCAGCATGGGTTCAGAAAGGAGATGGACAAGGGTATTACAAAAATTCAGAAGACACTTTCATAACGTGCTGGTTGACGTGTAGGTTGATAAACTCCACGAAGACCAGACAGTCACAACAGGGGCAAAAAAGTTTGAAAAAGACCACGCTGACCACGAGGCTGCCATCCTGGACGTCTGCGATGACCTGGATGAAAAGCACAAGTTGCATGACGCCATTTTGAAACTCGAGGAGAAATTTGATTCTTACGAACATTTTCAAAGGCGCTCAAATTGGAGATTGCAAGGTTTCCCGGAAGCCGTAGAGGGAAGAGATGCCATCTCGGTTCTACAGGAATTGATTCCCAAAATCCTGGTACTACCCCCTTCCACACACCCACTGGAAATCAAGAGGGCCCATCGCACACTACGGAGACGGCTGCCTGTCCAGGCTGCACCCATGGCATTTGTCATCAAACTGCAATGGTACCAGGACACGGTCCGCATCCTCGCTACTGCCCAAGCAAAGGAGGAGCTCAAGTCTGGAGATGTGAGAATCATGATTGATATGATGTTTTTATGGTGTAATGATGTCATGTCATAGTATCGTGGGGAACAGGTTAGAGTTACTAGATAAGTGGTTAGGAGACAGAAAGTCTACATTCCATTATGTCAAAGGAGATGACTGATGTTTAGGGTAATAACAACAGAGAAAGGGAGTGCTATGATGGTTGCCAGATGTATGTGAAAGGGAGTATAACCAAGAGTATAAAGTAGGTTAGATCTGTATGTGTGGGCAGTTCAACTGACGAAGGGCAAAGCCATGTCCGTTTGTTAGATGAACCCACGAGCTCGTGATCCAATAAATACTTGGTATAAAATCTCCACAGAATGTCTAAGTAAATTCTTGCATCTTGAACTTCTCAATACCAGAAACTCATCCATAACAATGATCTTTCCGGGGAACTTTCTACCATGCTGCACAAGAAGAGGATGGCTTTCTCCCAACTCAAGAGGAATCTGCGTCAGGCTGGCTATCCGGTGAATTTGTGGATTGAAACCAAGAATGGTGAACGTACATTTGACTCTGTGAAGACGGCTGAAGCATTCATGAACAAGGAACTCCCTGACTTGTTCACTCCGGCTACATCAAGAGGAATTGACTTTGAACTCTGATACAGTGGATAGTGAACCGTTTGAACATGAGGAAGAAATGACTCTATATGAAATGACAGATATGCTTGACTGGCTGACATGGCTAGCTAACAAGCTGGCTAGCTTGACAATGACTGGCAAGGTAACGTTGGAACATAGCTAATGTTAGCTACGCTATCTAGCTAGCTAAGTTTACAGTGTTTTTAGAAAGTATTCACACCCCCTTCCTAAATTGGATAAAAAATTGATTTAATTGTAATTTGTTGTCAACAATCTACACAAAATAATCTGTAATGTCAAAGTGTTAGAAAAACTGTAACATTTGTAAAACAAATCTTTAAAAAATACAATATATATATATATATCTTGATTAGATAAGTATTGAACCCCCTGAGTCAATACATGTTAGAATCACCTTTGGCAGCGATTACAGCTGTGAGTTTTTCTGGGTAAGTCTAAGAGCTTTCCACACCTGGAATGTGCAACATTTGCCCATTATTATTTTTACAATTCTTCAAACTCTGTCAAATTGGTTGTTGATCATTGCTAGACAACCATTTTCAGGTCTTGCCATAGATTTCAAGCAGATTTAAGACAAGACTGTAACTCGGCCACTCAGGAACATTCACTGTCGTCTTCGTAAGCAACTCCAGGGAAGATTTGGCCTTGTGTTTTAGGTTATTGTCCTGCTGAAAGGTGAATTAATCTCCCAGTGTCTGGTGGAAAGCAGACTGAACCAGCTTTTCCTTTAGGACTTTGCCTGTGCTTTGCTCCAATCTGTTCTTTTTTATCCTGAAAAACTCCCAAGTCCTTAATGATTACAAGCATACCCATAACATGATGCAGCCACCACGTGGTCCTCTGTAGCTCAACTGGTAGAGCACGGCGCTTGTAACGCCAAGGTAGTGGGTTCGATCCCCGGGACCACCCATACACAAAAATGTATGCACGCATGACTGTAAGTCGCTTTGGATAAAAGCGTCTGCTAAATGGCATATTATTATTATTACTATGCTTGCAAATATGGAGAGTGGTACTCAGTAATGTGTTGTATTGGATTTGACCAAAACATAACACTTTGTATTCAGGACAAATAGCCAAATTTCTTGCAGTATTACTTTAGTACCTTGTTGCAAACAGGATGCATGTTTTGGAATATTTTTTCTTGTGTACAGGCTGTGGAGTAACGACAGTCGTGGTCAAAAGTTTTGAGAATGACACAAGTATTGGTCTTCACAAAGTTCGCTGCTTCAGTGTTATGAGATATTTTTGTCAGATGTTACTATGGTATACTGAAGTATAATTACAAGCATTCCATAAGTGTCAAAGGCTTTTATTGACAATTACATTAAGTTTATGCAAAGAGTCAATATTATTTTTCAAGACCTCTGCAATCCGCCCTGGCATGCTGTCAATTAACTTCTGGGCCACATCCTGACTGATGGCAGCCCATTCTTGCATAATCAATGCTTGGAGTTTGTCAGAATTTGTGGGTTCTCAATGGGATTAAGGTCTGGGGAGTTTCCTGGCCATGGACCCAAAATGTCGATGTTTTGTTCCCCGAGCCACTTAATTATCACTTTTGCTTAATGGCAAGGTGCTCCATCATGCTGGAAAAGGCATTGGTCGTCACCTGTTCTTGGATGGTTGGGAGAAGTTGCTCTCGGAGGATGTGTTGGTACCATTCTTTATTCATGGCTGTGTTCTTAGGCAAAATTGTGAGTGAGCCCACTCCCTTGGCTGAGAAGCAACCCACTGTCCCATATCATTCCCTTAGCCTCTGCCTTGCTCATTGGCACATCCACATCCTCTCTCCTAAGGGCCTGTTTACGAAGCGCTGTGTATGTTGCCGGTGTAGGGCAGTTTGCCACAGAGGCAGTTTCAAGCAGAGCTGCTTTTTAGGCATTAAAGCTACTTGGAGGTGAAACTATGAGAAACCAAGGGGCCTGGCATTGAGAGTAAAGGTGAAAATAGACACAGTAACACTCAACAGAGGTGTGGGTAGACCATTCAGCCTAGGTGTGGGGAAACCCTGTTAGTTTTGGGCCAGAGTGTTGACAAGTTGTCAGTCATTGTGCCACAGCAATTAATTTTAGTCAGTATTTTGGATAGAATGTTGGCTCACCCTGAATTTTCAGCTGTTCTGACGCTAAAATCAGGCTACTGGAAAAGCATGTGAGATGATTCTCAAATGTAATTGCAGGGGTAGCCTTTCCTCACCAAGTTGAGTGGTTAACATAGGGGCAGTTTTAAATCATTTGAAAATGGGGCCTTAAACCTTAAGCCAAAAGGGAGGACATTGAGTAAAGATCCATGACCTCCCAGAGCCGACTAGTCGAGACTGGTAAAGCTCTGTTTTTATCATGACTTCTCAATACTGAGCTACTTCTTATCATTAAAGATATTCTGACTTACAAGAACACACTGGGAAACAGCTCATTTTACGCAGTGAGAGTGACTTACAGTTAGTGCATTCATCTTAAAATGTCTAGGTGAGATAATCACAGTCAACTATACAGGATATGAACATTCCATTTCAGCTAAACAATGGATATACGTTTTAGAGCAAAACCCATTTTAATACACATCTAAAATCTATGAATAAAAAAATCTGAGAACAGTTAGATTTTACACACACATGAATGTACCCATAAGCAATCATTTGTGTAAAAAACTTGATGTCTATAAAGCTTTGGAACTAAACTCTTCAACTACATTTACATTTACATTTTAGTCATTTAGCAGACGCTCTTATCCAGAGCAATTTACAGTTAGTGTATTCATCTTAAGATAGCTAAGTGGGACAATCACATATCACAGGCATAGAAAGTCAAAATGTCCACAATATCGTAGCTATCAGAGGAAGGGGAGGGGGGGGGTAATTGCATTATTTAAGATACTGTTTGAAGAGGTAGGGTTTCAGATTTTTTTCGGAAACTATTCAAATAGTAGTCATTTTTGGGGATCTGTAATCAAATAGTAAGAAAAAGTTGTTGTTTTTGTCCAATATTCATCTCTGTATTTAACATAATCAGATCATGAGGCCAATGGAATCACCGCCTGGTACGGCAACTGCACCGCCCGCAACCGCAGGGCTCTCCAAAGGGTGGTGCGGTCTACCGAACGCATTACCGGGGGCAAACTACCCGCCCTCCAAGACACATACAGCACCCGATGTCACAGGAAGGGCAAAAATATCATTAAGGACATCAACCACCCGAGCCACTGCCTGTTCACCCCGCTATCATCCAGAAGGCGAGGTCAGTACAGGTGCATCAAAGCTGGGACCGAGAGACTTACAAACAGCTTCTATCTCAAGGCCATCAGACTGTTAAATAGCCATCACTAGGTGGCTTCCACCCGGTTACGTAACCCTGCACCTTAGAGGCTGCTTCCCTATGTACATAGACATAGAATAACTGGCCAATTAAGTTGAAGTCGGAAGTTTACATACACTTAGGTTGGAGTCATTAAAACTCATTTTTCAACCACTCCACAAATTTCTTGTTAACAAACTATAGTCGGTTAGGACATCGACTTTGTGCATGACAAGTAATTTTTCCAACAATTGTTTACAGACAGATTATTTCACTTATAATTCACTGTATCACAATTCTAGTGGGTCAGAAGTTTACATACACTCAATTGACTGTGCCTTTCAACAACCTGGAAAATTCCAGAAAATGATGTAATGGCTTTAGAAGCTTCTTTTTTTTAATACTTTGTTTATTGAATTTTCAGTACCAGCATTTAGTAAATAATTGCACTTGAAAGTTATTTGGTATGAATATGGAACAACAATTTGAAGACAACGATACAGCAAAACATAGAGAGACAGACATGAAAGAAAAAATAGGTATTGAATACATAAATAAGATAAAACACAAAAAAAAAAAAAAAAAAGGAAAAATATCTGTTTTGATCCAGTTGTTATAGGTCAGCTAGCACAGTTATTACCGTCCTTAACATCCGAGATGTCGTATATGCACATACCAGGCTTCTTACATCACCAATATATAAATATACATCACTCTGGAACTGCAGGGAAATGTATGCTTTTAACATAAGAAAAGAAGGGAGCCCACTTTGCATAGAATTTGTCTACAGACCCATTGAGTGTCTGTTTTATTTTCTCCAACTTTATGCAATTCAAAATAGATTTAATCCAAAGAGCATGAGAAGGGGCTGCAGAGGATTTCCATCTAAGTAAAATTAATCGCCTCGCTAACAACGTGACAAAGGCAATTACATCCTTATTCATTTTGGTCAATTGTATTGTGGGTAAGGAAACTCCAAATAATGCAATGAGAGGGTCTGGCCTCGATCTGTGTGCCGCTTAATTCTGAGAGTGTGTTGAAGATGTCTTTCCAGAAACCAACAAGAGATGGGCAGCACCAAAACATGTGCACATGATTAGCAGGGGACTGGTTACATCGAACACAATTAGGGTTCACATCCTTGTAAATTTTTGATAGTCTTGCTTTGGTCCAGTGGGCCCTATGAATGAGTTTGCATTGGATGAGGCCGTGTCGAGCGCAAATAGAAGAGCTATGTACCCTTTTGAGTGCCCCTTCCCATAGTTCATCAGATATTTCCTCACCCAGTTCCTCCTCCCAAGAGGATTTGATATTGTTTAATGAGATGGCTTGTAGTGAGCAAATTTGTCTATAGATTATTGACAATGTGCCTTTCTGATTAGGGAAGTGGGGTGAGAAATGTGTCGAACTGTGTTCCACCAGAAAGGTTGGGGAATCCTGGATCTATGCTGCGGACATAACTCCGGACTTGTAAGAACCTAAAAAAATGATGTCTGGGGAGACCAAATTTAGCTGATAATTGTTGAAACGTACTAAATGTATTGTTAGTATACAGGTCTCTGAATCTTTTAATACCGAGATTAGACCATGTTGAGAAAGCACCATCAATCATAGATGGGGGAAAAGCTGGATTGAGGCTACCGGAGCCAAGGAAGAGGTTGTTTGAAACCCAAAGTGGCGTCTAAATTGATTCCAGATCTTCAATGTTGTTTTGACACATATATTATTGGTGAAGGAGGAGTAAGGGCCTGTAATAGAGGAGTGAGCGAGGGAAGACAATGATGCCGGTGTAGACGAGGCAGCCTCCATCTCCAGCCAAGTTGGGGGTGGGAATATCACTCTGCTCTGCAACCAGTACTGAATGATCCTAAGGTTAGCGGCCCAATAATAGAATCTGAAATCTGGTAGAGCTAGACCGCCGTCTGGTTTGGGCCTCTGCAAGAGCTGTTTTCGTATCCTAGGAGGCTTTTGTCCCATATAAAGGGTAGAATTAGGCCGTCGATCTTTTTGAAAAATGTATTGGGTAGAAATATTGGAAGGCACTGATAGAGGTATAAGAATTTAGGAGAGTATTCATTTTAATAGAGTTAATTCTAGCAACTAAGGAGAGGTGTAGCAAAGACCACCGTTCCAAATCGTCCTTAGTACGGGTTAAGAGAGGAGCAAAGTTGGCTTGAAAAAGGTTTTCAAACCCTAATTGTGACATGTACCCGAGATAAATAAAACTACTGTGAGCTATTTTAAATGGCAAGTTATGTAAAGGGGATTTTTTTGCAGCCATGTTAAGTGGCATCAGTTCACTTTTACTGAGATTTAGTTTATACCTGATAAGTGACCGAAGGATGCGAAAGTGGCAAGGGCAGCAGGGACAGAGACAGAAAGATTGGATGTGTATATTAATAAATCATCTGCATATAAAGACAGTTTGTGTTCGTGCCCGTATCTGACTATGCCTTTGATGAGGGGTTGGAGCCGAAGTGCTATTGCAAGTGGCTCTATGGCGAGGGCAAACAGTAAGGGACTTAAAGGGCAACCCTGACGTGTCGATCTTTGCAAAGGGAAGCGATCTGATTGAGTGTTATTAGTCCTGACAGAGGCTTGGGGGATGAGTACAGAAGTTTTATCCAGGTCATGAATTTGGAGCCAAAGCCAAATTTATTTAGAGTGTAAAAAGGTATTTCCATTCCACCCGATCAAACGCTTTCTCCGCGTCCAGGGATATAATGGCTTCAGAGGTATTGTCGATAGAAGGATTGTATATAATATTAAATAATCTTCGGAGATTGAAGAATGAGTGTCTATTTTTATAAATCCTGTTTGATCCGGAGAGATAATTGATGGGAGGACTGTTTCTAGCGCGTTGCCAGAATTTTGGCTAGAATTTTATAGTCCACATTTAGCAAGCTAATTGGACGGTATGATGCACAGTCAAGAGGGTCTTTGTTTTTTTTAAGAATAACACAAATGGTTGCTTGAGTGAGAGTATGTGGGAGAGCACCATTTACAAATGCATCATTGTACATTTCAATTAGAATAGGGGCTATTTTGGTGATAAACTTTTTATAAAACTCTGTCGGGTAGCCATCAGGCCCTGGGCTTCTCCCAGATTGAAGGGATTTGACAGCGTTAGACAGTTCTTCAACAGTGATCGGCTGCTCTAATTTTTTAACCAAATCCCGGCCGACCGAAGGCACAGAAAGTGAGTGGAAGAAATCATCCAATTCCAGTGTATCCGCTTTACTTTCAGAGGTATATAGAGACTGGTAAAATCTCTTGAACTCCTCATTGATCCCCCAGGATCTAATGATATCCCAGATGATGTACGAATTTTTGTAATCTGAGATGATGATGATAGTTGACGTAACTTGTGAGCTAATAATTTACTGGCTTTATCTCCTTGTTCATAGTAAGTGCTCCTAGACTTGACAAGCATTTCAGTAACCTGGTCTGTTAATAGTGTGTCAAATTCTGCTTGCAGAGTTAAACGTTCCTTATAAATATCCGGGGATGGTGAAAACGGCATAAATGTCATCTAATTGGGCAATACAGCGTGTTAACATAGATAACCTATTCCTTTTCAATTTGTTCTCATGTGCGGTGTAGGAGATAATTTCACCTCTGATATAAGCTTTCAAAGTTTCCCAGAGAGTAGACGCAGAGATGTTTGGGGTTCTATTTGTAATCATGAAAAAGTCGATTTGACTCAAAACAAAATTGACAAAGTGTTCATTACTGAGCAGTTGAGTTTTTAGTCGCCAAGGCGGTTGCTGATTGTCTACATTTTGAAAAGCTACTTCCATAGTAACAGGGGCGTGGTCAGATACAACAATTGGGTTATATGAACATGAAGATATGGAGTGGAGGGGAGCCGGTCATCAACAAGGAAGTAGTCTATGCGCGTAAAAGTGTGGTGAACCGATGAGAAAAAGAGTATGCTTTCCCAGCTGGATTAACCATTCTCCAAGGATCTGAGATTGCGAATTCAGACATAAAGGTTCGAACAACTCTAGCTGAGGTTGATAAGGTGGTAGGTTTAGTGGAGGATCGATCCAATTGTGGGTCTAACCAACAGTTAAAGTCACCTCCTAAAATCAACATATGGGTGGACATATCTGGGAGTGTAGAGAAAACCGATTTGAAAAAATCACCATTGTCCCAGTTAGGAGCATAGATATTAACAAGAAGAACCTTTGTATTGAGCAGCCTACCACTGACAATTATATATCTACCATGGGGATCTGCGATCACCTTAGAACATGTAAAAGGTACCGATCTGTGAAGTAAAATAGCCACCCTCTCGCCTTACTCTGAAATGAGGAATGGAACACCTGACCCACCCATCTGCACCTAAGACTTGAGTGTTGTGATACCTTCAGATGAGTTTCTTGAAGAAAGATGATGTGAGCTTTCAAATGATGAAGATGGTGTAGCACCTTACTACGTTTAACTGGGTTATTTATGCCCCTGCAGTTCCAAGTAAGAAAATTAAAGCCATTCCCTCCAGCAGTATGGGCTACACTAGGCTGAGTCATATCTTAAGAGAGAGAGAGGATGTGTAAAGGACAAGGCACAATGTAAACTGAAGATCTTAGTTGAATCTAAAAGCGCAAATGTAAAAAAACAAAAACAAGCGAAGAGGCACAAAAAACATATACAAACTATATACAAATAGAGAGTGAACAAACCCTTCCCTCACACCCCGCCCTTGTCAAGCATCTCCCCAAATGAGATGCAAGCAAAACCCTAAATACAAAGAAAGTTTAGAGCTAAGCATGATAACTCTTACTCTGTGCTACCTAAGATTAGTGACCATTTAACTAGAGTAAGCCAAACATGGATAGAATGGTCCCCAACAGAGTTTAAGGAAAATTATCCTCGATTAAGAGAGGTTTAACCTCGACGCAGATGGTAAATGAACAAACTGAAACAGCCATGCAGACCCCAGATATTGGCATTAGAGGCGGCAAACCTGGGCTGGAAATAAAGAGATAAAAAAGAGAATGACATTCATATGTCGATGAACCCAGCAAAGATGGCTTCGTTAGTCACCCATTCGGCCTGCTAACTAGCCTGCTAGGAAGACCAGCCAGCCAACCATTTGTTACACACCATGCGGTACAACAGCCGCTTTCACGTTCTTGTTGATGAAATCTGCCGCTATAGCCGGGTCCTCGAATCTGTGCATGGAGCCGTCCGGTAAAGTCAGTCTCAAAACCGCAGGGGTAGATGAGGCCGAACTTCACGCCCGGGCAGGCGTGTAGTTGGCGTTCACAGCTCCAAAGCTAGCCCGCCTCTTAGCCACAGCTGTTGTGTAGTCTGCAAATATCGAGACTCTTTTACCCTTATGTAGAAGAGGGGATGCTTCTCCCGATCTTCTCAGTATGTCGCTTGGACGTGAAAGAAATGCACCCTGATGACAAATGGTCGTGGGGGGTTCTCCATCCCTGGGTCGGCTACGCAGAGTGCGGTGAGCCCGGTCTAGCAATGGCTTCTCCTCTAGCCCGAGTAGCTCCTGAAGTAGCTGGGCCATGTACTCCGTGGGCCTTGGGCCCTCCACTCCCTCCGGTATTCCCAGTAGACGAATGTTGTTCCTCCGCATTCTACTTTCCATATCTTCGCATCTATTATCGAGGAATGCCACCCTAGTTGTCAATGAGCCGACGTTAGCCTCTAGCTCGCTAATGCGAGTGCTGTGGTCTGTAGCACCTCGCTCCAAATCCGATAAAGTCACCCCATGTGCGTCGAGCTTATTCTGTATACCTCGATAGATTTTTAAGCTCGTCTTTGATCGTTGATATCTCTGACCTGAGATTGGTAGAGAGACAGTCAATTTTTCCGAAAATGTCGGTTTTGAGGGTGCCTATCACGGATTGCAGCATCTCCACAGTCAGTGTTTCCGTGGGGACCGGCATTGGCAGCGTTCGGTGGCGGGGGTGAGTCGGGAGAAGTTGCAGGCTTGTTGCGGCCTGCTCTTGCAGACTCTGTTTTTGGCCGGGTTGATGTCATTACGAATTTGAATTTATTAAACTTGAACTGAGTTGTTTATGGGTCTCTTCAGACGCCTGGGCAAACAGAAATGTATGCAATTTTGCAAAGTTAAATATATAAATTTGGTCACTAACTCAGGAGCGATAGGGAGACGCGTGCTACATCCTTGGCTTCCAACAGCGCCCCCTCGCTTTAGAAGCTTCTGATAGGATAATTGACATCATTTGAGTCAGTTGGAGGTGTACCTGTGGATGTATTTCAAGGCCTACCTTCAAACTCAGTGCCTCTTTGCTTGATATCATAGGAAAATCAAAAGAAATCAGCCAAGACCTCAGAAAAAAATAGTAGACCTCCAAGTCTGGTTCATCCTTGGGAGCAATTTCCAAACGCCTGAAGGTACCACGTTCATCTGTACAAACAACAGCACGCAAGTATAAACACCATGGGACCACGCAGCCGTCATACCGCTCAGGAAGGAGACGCGTTCTGTCTCCAAGAGATGAACGTACATTGGTGCGAAAAGTGCAAATCAATCCCAGAACAACAGCAAAGGACCTTGTGAAGATGCTGGAGGAAACAGGTACAAAAGTATCTATATCCACAATAAAACAAGTCCTATATCGACATAACCTGAAAGGCCGCTCAGCAAGGAAGAAGCCACTGCTCCAAAACTGCCATAAAAAAGCCAGACTACAGTTTGCAACTGCACATGGGGACAAAGATCGTACTTTTTGGAGAAATGTCCTCTGGTCTGATGAAACAAAAATAGAACTGTTTGGCCATAATGACCATCGTTATGTTTGGAGGAAAAAGGGGAACCCTTGCAAGCCGAAGAACACCATCCCAACCGTGAAGCACAGGGATGGCAGCATCATGCTGTGCGGGTGCTTTGCTGCAGGAGGGACTGGTGCACTTCACAAAATAGATGGCATCACGAGGGAGGAAAAGTATGTGGATGTATTGAAGCAACATCTCAAGACATCAATCAGGAAGTTAGAGCTTGGTCGCAAATGGGTCTTCAGAATGGACAATGACCCAAGCATACTTCCAAAGTTGTGGCAAATTGGCTTAAGGACAACAAAGTCAAGGTATTGGAGTGGCCATCACAAAGCCTTGACCTCAATCCTATAGAACATTTATGGGCAGAACTGAAAAAGCGTGTGCGAGCAAGGAGGCCTACAAACCCGACTCAGTTACACCAGCTCTGTCAGGAGGAATGGGCCAAAATTCACCCAATTTATTGTGGGAAGCTTGTGCAAGGCTACCCGAAACGTTTGACCCAAGTTAAACAGTTTAAAGGAAATGCTACCAAAATACTAATTGAGTGTAACTTCTGACCCACTGGGAATGTGATGAAAGAAATAAAATCTGAAATAAATAATTCTCTCTACTATTATTCTGACATTTCACAAGTGGTGATCCTAACTGACCTAAGACAGGGAATTCTTACTAGGATTAAATGTCAGGAATTGTGAAAAACTGAGTTTAGATGTATTTGGCGAAGGTGTATGTAAACTTCAGACTTCAACTGTACAGTACATTCGAAAAGTATTCACTTCCACTGTATTTTAGTCTATGCCACTCCGACAATGCTCATCCTAATATTTATATATTTCTTAATTCCATTATTTTACTTTTAGATTTGTGTGTATTGTTGTGAATTGTTAGATACTACTGCACTGTTGGAGCTAGAAACACAAGCATTTTGCTACACCCGCAATAACATCTGCTAAACATGTGTATGTGACCAATGCAATTTGATTTGATTTGATTATTTACAATGGTGTTTGTTCTTCACTGGTTGCCCTTTTCTTGTGACAAATCTTGCACTGTGGTATTTCACCCAATAGATATGGGAGTTTATCAAAATTGGATTTGTTTTCGTATTCTTTGTGGGTCTGTGTAATCTAAGGGAAATATGTGTCTCTAATATGGTCATACATTTGGCAGGAAGTTAGGAAATGCAGCTCAGTTTCCACCTCATTTTGTGGGCAGGGTGCACCTAGCCTGTCTTCTCTTGAGAGCCTTCGGCTGCCTTTCTCAATAGCAAGGCTATGCTCACTGAGTCTGTACATAGTCAAATATTTCCTTAATTTTGGGTCAGTCACAGTGGTCAGGTATTCTGCCACGGTGTACTCACTGTTTAGCATTCTAATTTGCTCAGTTTTTTTGTAAATTCTTTCCAAAGTGTCAAGTAATTATCTTTTTGTTTTCTCATGATTTGGTTGGGTCTAATCGTGTTGCTCTCCTGGGGCTCTGTTTGTGTTTGTGAACAGAGCCCCAAGACCAGCTTGCTTAGGGGACTCTTCTCCAGGTTCATTGAGGATACCATCAACACCACAGGCCTTTTTGGGTTGGAGGGTTTGTATTTTGTCCTGTAGTTCATTCAATGTAATTGGAGAATCCAGTGGGTTCTGGTAGTCTTTAATAGTTGATTCTAGGATTTTTATTTGATCATGTATATGTTTTTGCTGTTTGTTCTCTGTTATAGGGCCAAAAAGATTGGAGAAGTGGTTCATCCATACATCTCTGTTTTGGATAGATAACTCTTCGTGTTGTTTGTTTAGTGTTTTCCCATTTTCCCAGAAGTGGTTAGAGTCTATGGATTCTTCAATTACATTGAGCTGATTTCTGACGTGCTGTTGCTTCTTTTTCCGTAGTGTATTTCTGAATTGTTTTAGTGATTCACCACAGTGAAGGCGTAGGCTCAGGTTTTCTGGGTCTCTATGTTTTTGGTTGGATATGTTTCTCAATTTCTTTCTTAGATTTTTGCATTCTTCATCAAACCATTTGCCATTGTTGTTAATTTACTTGTCTGCTTGAAATGTTTAGATTTGATAGGGAAGCTGAGAGGTCAAATATACTGTTTAGGATTTCTACTGCCTAGTTTACACCTTCACTATTACAGTGAAACATTTTGTCCAGGAAATTGTCTAGAAGGGATTGAATTTGTTGTTGCCTAATAGTTTTTTGGTAGATTTCCACACTACATTCCTTCCACCTATAGCATTTCTTAATATTATTCAGTTCCTTTTGCTTTGATGCCTCATGACTGAGCATAGTTCTGTTCAAGTAGACTGTGATTTTGCTGTAGTCTGATAGGGGTGTCAGTGGGCTGACTGTGAACGCTCTGAGAGACTCTGGGTTGAGGTCTGTGATAAAGTAGTCTACAATACTACTGCCAAGACGTGACATAGACTCCTACCCTCAACCTACATTTACATAATTTAGCCGACGCTCTTATCCAGAGCGACTAACAAATTGGTTCATTCAACTTATGATAGCCAGTGGGACACTTTTTTTTTTAAATGGGGGTTGGGGGGAGAAGGATTACTTTATACTATTCCAGGTATTCCTTAAAGAGGTAGGGTTTCAAGTGTCTCCGGAAGGTGGTCAGTGACTCCGCTGTCCTGGCGTCGTGAGCTTGTTCCACCATTGGGGTGCCAGAGCAGCGAATAGCTTTGACTGGGCTGAGCGGGAACTGTGCTTCCGTAGAGATAGGGGAGCTAGCAGGCCAGAGGTGGATGAATGTAGTGCCCTCGTTTGGGTGTAGGGTCTGATCAGGGCCTGAAGGTAAGGAGGTGCCGTTCCCCTCACAGCTCTGTAGGCAAGCACCATGGTCTTGTAGTAGATGCGAGCCTCAACTGGAAGCCAGTGGAGTGTGGTGTGCGGAGGAGTGGGGTGACATGAGAGAACTTGGGAAGGTTGAACACCAGATGGGCTGCAGCGTTCTGGATAAGTTGTAGGGGTTTAATGGCACAGGCAGGGAGCCCAGCTAACAGCAAGTTGCAGTAATCCAGACGGGAGATGACAAGTACCTGGATTAGGACCTGTGCCGCTTTCTGTGTAAGGTAGGGTCGTACTCTGCGAATGTTGTAGAGCATGAACCTGCAGGATCGGGTCACCGCTTTGATGTTAGCGGAAAACGACAGGGTGTTGTCCAGGGTCACGCCAAGGCTCTTTGCACTCTGGGAGGAGGACACAATGGAGTTGTCAACCATGATGGCAAGATCATGGAGCGGGCAGTCCTTCCCCGGGAGGAAGAGCAGCTCCGTCTTGCCGAGGTTCAGCTTGAGGTGGTGATCTGACATCCACACTGATATGTCTGCCAGACATGCAGAGATGCGATTTGCCACCTGGTTATCAGGGGGAAAGGAGAAAATTAATTATGTGTCGTCTGCGTAGCAATGATAGGAGAGACCATGTGAGGATATGACAGAGACAAGTGACTTGGTGTATAGAGAGAATAGGAGAGGTCCTAGAACTGAGCCCTGGGGGACACCAGTGGTGAGAGCACGTGGTGCGGAGACAGCTTCTCACCAAGCCACCTGGTAGGAGCGACCTGTCAGGTAGGACGCAATCCAAGAGTGAGCAGCGCCGGAGATGCCCAACTCGGAGAGGGTGGAGAGGAGGATCTGATGGTTCACAGTATCAAAGGCAGCGGATAGGTCTAGAAGGATAAGAGCAGAGGAGAGAGAGTTAGCTTTAGCAGTGCGGAGAGCCTCCGTGACACAGAGAAGAGCAGTCTCAGTTGAATGACCAGTCTTGAAACCTGATTCGTTTGGATCAAGAAGGTCATTCTGAGAGAGATAGCAGGAGAGTTGGCTAGAGACGGCACGCTCAAGAGTTTTGGAGAGAAAATAATGAAGGGATACTGGTCTGTAGTTGTTGATTTTGGAGGGATCGAGTGTAGGTTTTTTGAGGAACTCTCGCTCTCTTGAAGACGGAAGGGACATGGCCAGCGGTCAAGGATGAGTTGATGAGCGAGGTGAGGTAAGGGAGAAGGTCTCTGGAAATGGTCTGGAGAAGAAAGGAGGGGATAGGGTCAAGCGGGCAGGTTGTTGGGCGGCCGGCCGTCACAAGTCACAAGATTTCATCTGGAGAGAGAGGGGAGAAAGAAGTCAAAGCATAGGGTAGGGCAGTGTGAGCAGGACCAGCGGTGTCATTTGACTTAATAAATGAGGATCGGATGTCGTCAACCTTCTTTTCAAAATGGTTGACGAAGTCATCCACAGAGAGGGAGGAGGGAGGGGGAGGAGGATTCAGCAGGGAGGAGAAGGTGGCAAAGAGCTTCCTAGGGTTAGAGGCAGAGGCTTGAAATTTAGAGTGGTAGAAAGTGGCTTTGGCAGCGGAAACAGAGGAAGATAATGTAGAGAGGAGGAAGGAGGGAGTGAAAAGATGACAGTCTAGTTTTCCTCCATTTCCGCTCGGCTGCCCGGAGCCCTCTTCTGTGAACTCACAATAAGTCGTCAAGCCACGGAGCAGGAGGGGAGGACCGAGCCGGCCGGGAGGATAGGGGACATAGAGAGTCAAAAGGTGCAGAAAGGGAGGAGAGGAGGGTTGAGGAGGCAGAATCAGGAGATCTGAGGGAGAAGGATTTAGCAGAGGGAAGAGATGATAGGATGGAAGAGGAGAGAGTAGCGGGAGAGAGAGAGCGAAGGTTGCGACGGCACATTACCATCTGAGTAGGGGCAGAGTGTGTAGTGTTGGAGGAGAGCGAGAGAGAAAAGGATACAACGTAGTGGTCAGAGACTTGGAGGGGAGTTGCAGTGAGATTAGTAGAAGAACAGCATCTAGTAAAGATGAGGTCAAGCGTAGGGGGGGACGGTGAGAGGGTGAGGTCAAAAGAGGAAAGGAGTGGAAAGAAGGAGGCAGAGAGAAATGAGTCAAAGGCAGACGTAGGGAGGTTAAAGTCACCCAGAACTGTGAGGGGTGAGCCATCCTCAGGAAAGGAACTTGTCAAGCCGATAAATGACAAGGATGTTAAGCTTGAATGGGCTAGTGACTGTGACAGCATGGAATTCAAATGAGGAGATAGACAGATGGGTCAGGGGAAAAAGAGAGAATGTCCACTTGGGAGAGATGAGGATTCCTGTGCCACCGCCGCGCTGACCAGATGCTCTCGGGGTATGCGAGAACACATGGTCAGACGGGGAGAGAGCAGTAGGAGTAGCAGTGTTTTCTGTGGTAATCCATGTTTCGGTCAGCGCCAAGAAGTCGAAGGACTGGAGGGTAGCATAGGCTGAGATGAACTCTGCCTTGTTGGCCGCAGAACGGAACTCCACGTAGGTCGTGCACGCAGGGACCACCAGCCACGTTGTGTGAAGCGTTTGTATGGCCTGTGCAGAGAGGAGAGAACAGGGATAGACAGACACATAGTTGACAGGCTACAGAAAAAGGCTACAATAATGCAAAGGAGATCGGAATGAAATGAACTAAACATCTGGGAAAGCGAGAGAGCGGGGCCTCCCTCACTTACGTTTCACTGAAACACTCAAATATAACTCTCCCAACTTCCACTTTAGAAATTATAATTGTTGTAAACTACAGCGGTTCAATGTTTTCTAGGAATAGACTCTAACTTAGTTTATTCAGTTAGCTAACTTGGTACAGTATTCTTCAGTGAAAACCGTCCAGGGCACCGAATCCTATGACGCCATAGCCAACTAGCATGCCAGCCTCCAATAACACGGTTTAGCACCAATACTCGGTTACAACAAACCAGTGTGTTAACACGCCAAGCAGATCATTCGTGTCCGTGTTTTGGGTTAGTTTTGACAGTTTGAGTGAGTACGTTGTCAACTTATTCAGCCAGTTAGTTAGCTAAAATAGTTAGCATACTAGCTAGCCATTGCTCTCTGCCAACGAACCAACCCCTCCTCCCACGGCACGAACACACAGAGAGAGCCAAGCTAACGTTAACTAGTCACCCATGTCCCGAATTCCCTTGAACGACTCTGGTTACCAGTATGTAAAAACAAAACACAAATAAATGTAGGTTATAACTTACCCTTAGTAGCTACTGTTAGCCAGTTAAGTGCAAAGCTAGCCACTGAATCGATTCAGCCAAGCTACCCGCTTGCTAGCTAGCTTTATTGGTCCATGTGGGTTAGCTAGCCTCGTGCTTCACCGGGCTCAGCTGAATACAATACTTACCTACAATAATTACCTACAATAACCTACAATAATTACCTAGATAAACTACCTACAATACCTACCTACAATCTAAATACATGGTTTAAGCTTTACTCGACACCATATAAGAAGCCAAGCTGACCTCCCGCTAGAGAAGTCGCAACCTCACCCGACCAGACCATTCTCCATTCATACCATTGGCTATGTACATACCCAGCGTCATTGAGTTACATTGAGAAAGTCTATTTTCAATCCTCTCAAAAATGTTTTCTTGCCTAACATTATTATTTGGAAACGGTACATTGATGATATTTTTGTTCTATGGAGGGGTGATTTAAAAACAGCTCCAGGCATTCCATGCTTTTCTTAACTCTTGTTCTGAGCACCTGAGATTTACTATGCAATCTGAAACACGTCAAATCAGTTTCCTTGATCTTCTGATTTTGCGTGAGGATAATGTTCTATACACTGACCTTTACAGGAAACCTACTGATCGTAACAGTTTGTTGAGGGCTGATAGTTGTCACCCGCGTCCCTTGAAAAACAGTTTGCCCTACAGCCAATTCTGTCGAATCAAAATAATTAGTAAAAAACAATCCGATTTCGACCGAAATATGGCTGCGACGCTAAGAAAATTCAAGGAGAAGGGGTACAAAAATGGTCAGATTAATACTGCCATTGAGAAAATTCAAAACAAATCGAGACTTGACCTCTTTCAGGGACAGTCTCGCAAAAAGAATCATTCTTGCGTTCTAACTACACGCTTTTCAAAGTGCTCTGAACAAATTAAGGGAATCGTTCACAAACATTGGCACATTCTAAGATCCGATGACAGTATTGGTAATGTGTTTTCGGACCCTCCATTGGTTGTATTCTCGCGGGGCAGAAACCTCAGAGATCAATTGGTCAACTCGATATCCCTGCACAACGTTTATTTGCTCCTCTACCGGATGGAAACTACAAGTGTAACGGCTGCGCTCAATGCAATGGCACTTACAAATGTAGATCCTTTAAAACACCCCCAAACAGGGAAACAGATCCCAATCAAAGGTGTTATCACGTGCTCCACTAAGGCAGTTATTTATCTTATAACTTGTCCTTGTGGTAAAAATTATGTGGGTAAAACAAAGCGCGAATTAAAAGTACGAATCTCGGAGCATCGTAGCACCATTAGGTGCAAAAACTCGACATACCCAGTCGCTGCCCACTTTTTGGAAGCGAACCACTCGATTTCGTCCCTACGTTATATCGGCATCGAACATGTCACCCTCCCTAGGAGAGGGGGTGACCTCGACAACTTATTGTTAAAACGAGGGGCTGCCTGGATCTTTAATTTAAAGACCCTTGCGCCCTTCGGTCTCAACATAGACTTTGATTTGAAGCCATTCTTTTGATTATTGTGATTTTGCTATTCATTGTAAATGTTTGTGGGCCTATGTAGCCAAGTTGGATCTATGATCGTATGCTATCCATGTTTATTGTATGTTCTGTTTATCTGTGAATTAACCAATGCTATTAGGCCACACCCGGCCATGATTACAGACACCTGCGTGTGTCCTTTGACACTATATAAATTAGTGACCCGCAGTGTTTGTCATTATACCCTGATGAAGACAGCTTTTCTGTCGAAGCGTTGGTTATTAGGATATTAAATTATTGCATCTGAGCTCCTAGAGTGTGCAGCTCTCCTTTTCTTTTTCATACCCAGCGTCCGACAGACAGACATTGACTATATACATACCCAGTGTGCAACAGAGCTGCAGGAGTCGTGACCCGTTTTTGTTGGTTATGTTGTCGTAGTTGTGCCTAGGGGGGCATATGGGGGAGGGAATGCTGTCACCTCCAGGTAGGTGTTTGTCCCCCTGTGTGCTGAGGGTGTCAGGTTCTTGTCCAGTTCTGGCATTTAGGTTGCCACAGACTAGTACATGTCCCTGGCCCTGGAAATGGTTGATCTCCCCCTCTAGGATGGAGAAGCTGTCATCGTTAAAGTATGGGGATTCTATTGGGGGGATATAGGTAGCACACATGAGGACATTTTTCTCTGTTGAGATAATTTCCTTATTCATTTCTAGCCAAATGTAAAATGTTCCTGTTTTGACTAATTTAATAGAGTGGGTTAGGTCTGCTCCATACCAAATTAGCATACCCCCTGAGTCCCTTCCCTGTTTCACACTTGGTAGTTTGGTGGATGGGACTACCAGCTCTCTGTAACCTAGAGGGCAACCAGTGGGTCCGTCTCCTCTATACCATGTTTCTTGTAGGGTGACTGTATGTCTGTATTTCCAATGTCTTTGATGAAGTCTTGGTTCCTGCTCTTTAGGCCAAAGGCAGATGACATCAGACCTTGTATATTCCAGGATGAGATAGTAAAAGCTTTGTGTTCCATAGTGTCTAGTGGTGTTTTCATGTGGTTTAGGCTCAGACCATTAAAGTAGGTGTCAGCAGAGCATGTTGAGCATCTGATACATACTTCTTAGTTTACAGGATGGAGCTTGGGCGGGTGTAATAGTGGGGGTTGGACCTGTTGCTCTGCTCACGGCCTGGGCATATGTCCTGCTGTCATGTTGAGGTCCTTGCTGCAGGGGTGGGGGGCATGGGGTGGGCAGAAGGGGCATAGGTCTGATATGGGGGGGCATATATAGGGTGTGGCCAGGGTTTGCTTGGGGTGGTCTTAGCTGGTTGGGGTGTGGCTGGTGATGCTGTGGTCTGGGTGTAGGTCCTCTTGGTGTGGGTTCTCTCGGTGCAGGTCCTTCTGGAGGGGGTCTTTCAGGTCTGGGAGGGTGTCTCGCTGGTCTGGGCGGGGTGTCCGTTGCTCTGTTGCTCCTGTGTGAGGTGCTGGGGCTGCGGTTGAGGGTGACGTCCTTCAGGGTCCTGGCAAAAATTGGGATTGCTGCCTTGTAGAGATGGACCCGGTCATAAAGGCTGTTCCAGTCCAGGGAGGAGTGGTGGACCAGGTAGACATTAGGTTTTGAGGCACAGTCTCGCTGCATTCACCCGCTGTGTGGTGGCAGGGTGAATGTATTTTCGTGGTAGCAGGGTGGAGATAACCACTTGTGCTTTGGGGAAAGTGGAAGAAGCTTTTTCAATCACTCCCTTGAGTGCTGTGGCCACCCTTTCCTGCTGTGGCCACCCTTTCCTGCTGTGGCCACCCTTTCCTGCTGTGGCCACCCTTTCCTGCTGTGGCCACCCTTTCCTGCTGTGGCCACCCTTTCCTGCTGTGGCCACCCTCAGGTCATTTGTGCCCGTGTGAATGATGATATGGCTGGGGGACCCTAGTCTGTCCTCTGACAACAGCTCCAGGGCATGCCTAGTGTTTGGGCACCAGAGTTCAGCCACTTTGTTTTTGGGAAAAAGTGAATGTATTTGCCATTTGAGTCAATGAGGAGCACAATCTCTGGCTTTTGTGTGTCCTCAGTGGAAGTCTCTCTCTCTCTCTCTCTCTCTCTAACCCTCGTTCTTCCTCCTCTCCCCCCTCTATCTCTGTCTCTATCTCATTCCCTGGCCAGTGAAACAAGATGGAGAGTGATAGATGGAGAGATAAAGAGATAAGAGATATAAACTAGAGATATGGAGGAAGAGAAACAGCAAAAATACAACAACTCCAGTACAACAAAACACTAGTGGAACTATAAACTAGTGTGTTCACTAGTGTTTTGTTGTACTTGAGGGCGTCAAAGTATTTTATAGTATGTTACTCTTCTAGTGTTGTCACGCCCTGGCTCTGGGGACACTTGTATGTTGAGCCAGGGTGTGAGTTTCATTTGTATTCTATGTGTTCCATTTCTATGTTGGCCAGTGTGGTTCTCAATCAGAGGCAACGAGTGTCAGCTGTGGCTGGTTGTCTCTGATTGGGAACCACATTTAAACAAGCTGTTTGCCCACAGTGGTTGTGGGATCTTGTTTCTAGTTGGTTTGTGTTAGACCGTGAACTGTCACGTTATCGTTTTGTTGTTTTGTTCGTGTGTTCATTATATAAATAAATATGTTCGCATTCAACGCTGCGCATTGGTCCTCTCTTACCGACGATCGTGACAGAAGATCCCACCAGAACTGGACCAAGCAGCGGGTCCAGGAGCCATCGCCAGGGAGATCCCTAGCGGATATCCAGCGCCTCCTCGACTGGGTCAAGCCGGGTGAGGAAGAGAGGGGCTTGACGTGGAAGCAGAAGGGCGAAAGGCTGGCGAGAAGTATGGAGACATGGTCCACGGGTAGGAGTGAAGCCCATAAAATTTTTAGGGGGGGGCTAACGCCGTGGACGACGGGCCAGCAGGAGACCGCGACAGAGCGGCCCAGCGGGTTGGCAGAGGAGGCCGCCAGGTTACGGGGGCCACTGGTCGAAGAGGGGATGGAAGGTGTAGAGGCACGGCGAGAGGTACTGGGGTGTGTTACCAGTCCGGTCCGGCCCGTTCCAGATCCCTGCGTAGGGCCAGTGGTGCGAGTCTCCAGCCCGGTCCGGCCCGTTCCTGCTCCCCGCACCAAGCCAATGGTGAGCTTCGCCAGCCCGGCCCGGCCTGTTCCTGCTCCCCGCACCAAGCCTATGGTGCGCTTCGCCAGCCCGGCCCGGCCTGTTCCTGCTCCCCGCACCAAGCCTATGGTGCGCGTCGCCAGCCCGGTCCGGCCTGTTCCTGCCACTCGCACCAAGCCAGGGGTGCGAGTCGTCAGCCCGGTCCAGCCCGTTCCTGCTCCACGCACCAAGCCAGGGGTGCGTATCGTCAGCCCGGCCCGGCCCGTTGCTGCTCCACGCACTAAGCCAGGGGTGCGCATCGTCAGCCCGGTCCGGTCCGTTCCTGCTCCACGCACCAAGCCAGGGGTGCGCATCGTCAGCCCGGTCCGGTCCGTTCCTGCTTCCCGCACCAAGCCAATGGTGCGCGTCGCCAGTCCGGTTCGGCCCGCTCCTGCTCCTCACACCAAGCCAGTGGTGTGCGTCGCCAGTCCAGCACGGCCCGTGCCTGTTCTCCACACCAAGCCAGTGGTGGGCGTCGTCAGTCCGGCACGGCCCGTGCCTGTTCCACTGGTGCCTGGTCCGGCACCGGTCAGATGCGTTACGCCGGAGCTAGTGCAATCCGCTCCATCAGTGTGCAGTCCAGCTCCGGCCAGCGGGGCCAGACCGGACCAGGGGTACTTTGGGGGGTTGGAGAGGGAGTGGGGATCAGGCCCGGAGCCGGATCCGCCGCCAAGGCGGAGTGCCCACCCGGTCCCTCCCCTGTGGTATTTAGTTGGCGCGGTCGGAGTCCACGCCTTTAGGGGGGGGGTACTGTCACGCCCTGGCTCTGGGGACACTTGTATGTTGAGCCAGGGTGTGAGTTTCATTTGTATTCTATGTGTTCCATTTCTATGTTGGCCAGTGTGGTTCTCAATCAGAGGCAACGAGTGTCAGCTGTGGCTGGTTGTCTCTGATTGGGAACCACATTTAAACAAGCTGTTTGCCCACAGTGGTTGTGGGATCTTGTTTCTAGTTGGTTTGTGTTAGACCGTGAACTGTCACGTTATCGTTTTGTTGTTTTTGTTCGTGTGTTCATTATATAAATAAATATGTTCGCATTCAACGCTGCGCATTGGTCCTCTCTTACCGACGATCTTGACAAGTGTGTTCCTTTATCCACCCACATGCTCTCTTCCTTCCACAGTGTCAAAGTATTTTATAGTTTTATAATTCCAACAAACCATGTACTGAAGAGAGGCCATTAAAACTCACGTTAGCACAAAGTGTAACATAATATAACATTATTTGACACACTCAAGTACAACAAAACACTGGAGAACCCTCTCGAATAGTAATGATATGTGATCATGTAGAATAACAACTGTGATGTCACGAGAGGCTGTGTCCTGGAGGGACGTTACATCCCCCTGAGATGGCTGCAAACCCAGACAGCTATGGCTCCATCTGCTGGTATGGTCGGGAACTCCAACCCTCTATGGCCAATCTTCCCACGCAGCTGAAACCAATCAGGAGCTGATGGGCTGAAGGTTTGGAAGGGAAGAGACACGGTCTGTAGGGTGGGCTCGGGGAAGAAGAGAATTGTGTTATAATTTCGTTAGTTGCCGAAGACCTTTAATAAAAATCCTTGTTTTGGTTGAACCTGGACTCCTTGCACTACTTGGGCAACCCCGCTGGAAGCGGTAGCCTCTCGTGGCATCACAGATGGTGGAGAATACGGGCACGCT
The DNA here is from genome assembly GCF_020615455.1 of Coregonus clupeaformis. NCBI lineage: Eukaryota > Metazoa > Chordata > Actinopteri > Salmoniformes > Salmonidae > Coregonus > Coregonus clupeaformis. Next base: position 6,701,972 of record NC_059204.1, on the reverse strand, counting down.
CAAGCGTTAATAGTGCATGTCAGAGGAGGATACCGAAGGTTTGATCACCCAGTTTTCCAAGTTGGCCGTAGGCTCCCCGCCGACTGAAATGGAGGACATCTTGAAAGCCCTTGTTGCTGGCCAGCAAGCCCAGATGCAAGCAAACGTGGCTCTCTTGGAGGAGCAAAAGAAAGCCAACCTTCTGAAGGCAGAGGAATTGCAGTTGCAGAGACAGAGGGTGGTCCAAAATACCCGCCCAATAAAGGCAAGTGACTTTATATCTAAGATGGGAGCTACCGATGACATTGAGGCATACCTGCATGCATTTGAGGCCACGGCCACTAGGGAAGCCTGGCCCAAGCAACAGTGGGTTGGTCTGTTAGCCCCCTTTCTAACCGGGGAAGCGCTGAATGCTGTCCGGGACCTGGGCCCTGACCAGGTTACTGACTATGATGCCCTGAAGTCTGAGATCCTCAGCAGATATGGACTCACAAAGTTTGGTATGGCCCAGCGCTTTCACAGCTGGACCTTCCTACCAGACCAACCTCCTCGGGCGCAGATGCATGAACTTGTCCGAATCGCAAGGAAATGGCTGGATCCGCAGAGGAATACAGCAGCGGCGGTGGTGGAGGCCGTTGTGGTGGATCGTTACTCACGCGCCCTGCCTTATGAGGCAAAACGGTTCATCAGTCAACAGGCCTTGACCACGGCTGATCTGACCGTGGAAGCTGTGGAAAAGTACCAGGCCACAGCGGAGATGCTGAATGCTTCCCGAAAAGACCCCAGGAGTGCGGCCCCACCCCAAATGGGAAGAACCCGTCCAAAGGACCCCAAGGTCTCGAACCCAGCCACGTCAGGACTTATCCCGGCTCCAGGGGGAGCCAGAAACCAGGCGGGTCCAAGAAGAGTACACCAGGAGGGGGAAACTCGACAGTGTTACCGGTGTGGGGGAGATGGGACATATCTCCTGGCAGTGTGGGAAACCAGCCGATGAACCTATGCCCACTGCGGAGTCCTCCAGCTCAGCACCCACACACCGTTTTGCCTCGCTCTTGGGAGTCGTAGATGGCGGCCCAGATCGACCCCCCACCTGCCCGGTAACTGTGAATCACCATGATGTGGAGGCCTTACTGGATTCTGGTAGCCGGGCCACCCTGGTGCGTAAGGATTTGGTGGGCCCAACGTGTCTGACCCCGGGGAAAGTCCTCCCAGTTTCCTGTGTCCATGGGGACACCAGAGAATACCCCATTACTGAACTTACAATGACCAGCACACGGGGAACCATACACACGACGGCGGGGGTGGTTGATTCCCTCCCCGTCCCTGTCCTAATTGGACGAGACTGCCCAGCCTTTTACCCACTCTGGAGAGAGTCTCAGGAGAGGATAACCCGAGTACCTCGGAAACGGAGAGGCAAGACTCATCCTGGGAAGGCTCCGGTGCAATCCTCCGAGTTACTCACTCCCGCCCGGGCTCTGATAGGGATGGCAGGTGCCCAGACCGACACAGAGACGGAGCTACAGAATCTGGACAAAGAACTGTCTGGTCTGAAGGGGACCGCTGAGAGGTATCGTTTGTTAAAGCAACAGTTAGACATGAAGACAGAAGAGTTAGATATCCTCCAGGCTAAACTCCAACAGAGCTCCTTCCATAAGCAACAGGAGGAGCTGGAGAGGCTGCGCAGGACCATCGAGGAGTGTGAGGAGACCCTGCGCAGTAGTAAGGAGGTCCAGAAGAAGGCAGAGGAGAAGTACAAGGTGTTGGAGAACAAGATGAAGAATGCGGAGGCAAAGAGAGAGAAGGAACTGAAAGCTGCTCAACAGAAGCTAAACTCTGCTAAAACCAAGGCTGATGCGTTCAGTAAGAAACTCAAGGAGAGACAACAGGAGGCTGAGTCCCTGGTCCTAGAGGTGGAGGAGTTGAAGAGAGAGCAGGCTGGCAAGCACCACGGCAATGCGGACGCCCTCTCCGGCGTGATGCCTTCTTCGCTGCCTTTACCCCGACGAGGACGTCGGTCCCGAGGAGGGGGATGTGTGATGTCACGAGAGGCTGTGTCCTGGAGGGACGTTACATCCCCCTGAGATGGCTGCAAACCCAGACAGCTATGGCTCCATCTGCTGGTATGGTCGGGAACTCCAACCCTCTATGGCCAATCTTCCCACGCAGCTGAAACCAATCAGGAGCTGATGGGCTGAAGGTTTGGAAGGGAAGAGACACGGTCTGTAGGGTGGGCTCGGGGAAGAAGAGAATTGTGTTATAATTTCGTTAGTTGCCGAAGACCTTTAATAAAAATCCTTGTTTTGGTTGAACCTGGACTCCTTGCACTACTTGGGCAACCCCGCTGGAAGCGGTAGCCTCTCGTGGCATCACACAACATACTGTGAAATGTAGGAGAGCATGGGTAAGACTGTGTGCCAGATGGAACCATATCCTTTATATAGTGCACTACTATTGACCGGAGCCCTGTGGTTCCTCGTGGAAAGTAGTGCACTATATAGGGGGATAGGCTGCCATTTGGGACGTAGACTAGGAGAGCACAGTGAGACGAGAGGAAGCACGGGTGAAATGTAGGAGAGCGCAGCTATACATTTGCTGTGGTTAACAACACAGCGGTCGATGAGGCTCATTGTGTTACCCTTCAGAACAAGGTGGGGAGAGGAGGAGAGGATGGGGCAGAGAGAGGGGGAGGACAGGGTGAACAGAGAGAGGGAGAGGACAGGGTGAACAGAGAGAGGGAGAGAGAGGTCAGGGTGAACAGATAGAGGGGAGGATGAACAGAGACAGGGAGAGGACAGGGTGAACAGAGAGAGGGAGAGGACAGGGTGAACAGAGACACGGGGAGGACAGGGTGAACAGAGAGAGGGAGAGGACAGGGTGAACAGAGACAGGGGGAGGACAGGGTGAACAGAGACAGGGGGAGGACAGGGTGAACAGAGAGAGGGAGAGGACAGGGTGAACAGAGACAGGGAGGGGAGAGGGGAGGATGAACAGAGAGAGGGAGAGAGAGACTATGGACAAGATCCAATCAAGAGTAAGATAGACTTAAATGATTATTTATTATACTATTATAAACTTGGAAGTCTGTTAGGGGACTAGTCATGTGTGCCAGGCTGTGGTACAAGCTGGTTTAGATATCTGACTGACTGACTGACTGACTGGTTTAGATATCTGACTGACTGACTGACTGGTGAAGGAGACTAGCTCTGGACTGACTGTCATGTCTAATGTTGAGATCAGAGGTTAGATGGAAGGACAAACAGACAGATGATGAGCAGCTCCTTTAGACAAAACTGACAGACAGTTTCAAGTTTCAAGTTTGATTAGTCGTATGTACAGGATACACATGGTATACACTGTCCAACTAAATGCTTACTAGCAGGTTTCTTCTCGACAATCCAACAACAATAAGAAATAATAAAATATAAGAATAGGAACATAAAGTAAATGTCTCAGTAGAATAGAAGGAACATTTTAGTATCAGTATAATACAGGAAGGAACCATTTATAGTCCAATATTTAGACGTGTTTTGGGGAAGGGGGAATTGGGGGACAAGTGTTTAAATTGTGCAGTATTTATCAATCATAATAGGAGACAGGTAGTAGCAGTTGTGATGTGTGTTTAGCATGAGTGTGTGTGTGTGTGTGGATGAGTGTGTGTGTGTGTGTGTGGATGAGTGTATGTCTGTGTGTGTGTGTGTCTGTGTGTGTGTGAGTGTGTGTGTGTGGATGAGTGTATGTCTGTGTGTGTGTGTGTGTGTGTGTGGATGAGTGTATGTCTGTGTGTGTGTGTGTGTGTGTGTGTGTGTGTGTGTGTGGATGAGTGTATGTCTGTGTGGGTGTGTGTGTGAGTGTATGTGTTTTTAAAGTGTGGAGAGTCAGTGTAGGTGGTCAGTCCAGTTCAAGTGTTCAGCAGTCTGGTGACTTGTAGAGCCCGTCTGCCCGACGGTACGGGAGAGAACAGCTCCTGGCTGGGGTGTGTGGGGTCATTGATGAGGGAAGTACTAGTTCAGAAATTGATTTTATTATGAAGGAAATACATGAAGATGACAAAATGATTATTGATTAAAAAAAAATATATATATATATTACAGTTCTTCTTTCATTCATTTTCACAGTCTATCCTGACCGCACGTCATTGGCACGGTCCAACAACTCTCCTCCTTGGGCTGTCATCCATCAGATCATCTCACAGAGTGCCACGAGCGCGCCAGTAACGGAGACCGGAGAAGGTACTGACCCACACTTGGGAATGGAAAAGGCAAACAGTCTTTCATAACGCACATTTATCTTTTTGTGTCACGCAACATTCAAACGAGGGCAAGGAAGTTCTATTTTTTTTCAACTGAATTATTTGAATATTAGCTACACAGTGAACAAAATGATGTTGAAAATACGTCTTTAGATGTCTTTTCCAGACTTTGAAATATGGTTCATTTTTGGTTTCCAGACATTGAAAATACATACACTGCTCAAAAAAATAAAGGGAACACTTAAACAACACATCCTAGATCTGAATAAATGAAATAATCTTATTAAATACTTTTTTTCTTTACATAGTTGAATGTGCTGACAACAAAATCACACAAAAATTATCGATGGAAATCAAATGTATCAACCCATGGAGGTCTGGATTTGGAGTCACCCTCAAAATTAAAGTGGAAAACCACACTACAGGCTGATCCAACTTTGATGTAATGTCCTTAAAACAAGTCAAAATGAGGCTCAGTAGTGTGTGTGGCCTCCACGTGCCTGTATGACCTCCCTACAACGCCTGGGCATGCTCCTGATGAGGTGGCGGATGGTCTCCTGAGGGATCTCCTCCCAGACCTGGACTAAAGCATCCGCAAACTCCAGGACAGTCTGTGGTGCAACGTGGCATTGGTGGATGGAGCGAGACATGTTGTCCTATATGTGCTCAATTGGATTCAGGTCTGGGGAACGGGCGGGCCAGTCCATAGCGTCAATGCCTTCCTCTTGCAGGAACTGCTGACACACTCCAGCCACATGAGGTCTAGCATTGTCTTGCATTAGGAGGAACCCAGGGCCAACCGCACCAGCATATGGTCTCACAAGGGGTCTGAGGATCTCATCTCGGTACCTAATGGCAGTCAGGCTACCTCTGGCGAGCACATGGAGGGCTGTGCGGCCCCCCAAGGAAATGCCACCCCACACCATGACTGACCCACCACCAAACCGGTCATGCTGGAGGATGTTGCAGGCAGCAGAACGTTCTCCACGGCGTCTCCAGACTCTGTCACGTGCTCAGTGTGAACCTGCTTTCATCTGTGAAGAGCACAGGGCGCCAGTGGCGAATTTGCCAATCTTAGTGTTCTCTGGCAAATGCCAAACGTCCTGCACGGTGTTGGGCTGTAAGCACAACCCCCACCTGTGGACGTCGGGCCCTCATACCACCCTCATGGAGTCTGTTTCTGACCGTTTGAGCAGACACATGCACATTTGTGGCCTGCTGGAGGTCATTTTGCAGGGCTCTGGCAGTGCTCCCCCTGCTCCTCCTTGCACAAAGGTGGAGGTAGCGGTCCTGCTGCTGGGTTGTTGCCCTCCTACGGCCTCCTCCACGTCTCCTGATGTACTAGCCTGTCTCCTGGTAGCGCCTCCATGCTCTGGACACTACGCTGACAGACACAGCAAACCTTCTTGCCACAGCTCGCATTGATGTGCCATCCTGGATGAGCTGCACTACCTGAGCCACTTGTGTGGGTTGTAGACTCTGTCTCATGCTACCACTAGAGTGAAAGCACCGCCAGCATTCAAAAGTGACCAAAACATCAGCCAGGAAGCATAGGAACTGAGAAGTGGTCTGTGGTCACCACCTGCAGAACCACTTCTTTATTGGGGGTGTCTTGCTAATTGCCTATAATTTCCACCTGTTGTCTATTCCATTTGCACAACAGCATGTGAAATTTATTGTCAATCAGTGTTGCTTCCTAAGTGGACAGTTTGATTTCACAGAAGTGTGATTGACTTGGAGTTACATTGTGTTGTTTAAGTGTTCCCTTCATTTTGAGCAGTGTATTTTACGGACGTTGAAAATAGGTATTTTCTTTGTTCAAATTTCAACCATACGTTCAATTATATTAGGAATGGGCAACTTTGATGGGGGTGGGGGCAACGAAAAATCTGAACTCATCATGAGGGGCCACAGTGCTACCCACACATGCAGTCAGAGTCGGTGTTCGTCGGGAGATTCATTAATTGGGTTTCCCTGGCCGAGCAGCCGCACACAAGCCTAAGATCACCATGCGCAATGCCAAACGTCGGCTGGAGTGGTGTAAAGCTCACCGCCATTGGACTCTGGAGCAGATGAATCACGCTTGCCCATCTGTCAGTCCCAACAGACAAATCTGGGATTGACAGATGCCAGGAGAACGCTACCTGCCCATTGCATAGTGCCAACTGTGAAGTTTGGTGGAGGAGGAATGATGGTCTGGGGCTATTTTTGATGGTTCGGGCTAGGCCCCTTAGTTCCAGTGAAGGGAAGTCTTAACATTACAGCTTACAATGACATTCTAGATGACTCTGTGCTTCCAAGTTTGTGGCAACGGTTTGGGGAAGGCCCTTTCTTGTTTCAGTATGACAATGCCTGCGTGCACAAAGCGAGGTCCATACAGAAATGATTTGTCGAGATCAGTGTGGAAGAACTTGACTGGCCTGCACAGAGCCCTGACCTCAACCCTATCGAAACACCTTTGGGATGAACTGGAACGCCGACAGCGAGCCAGGCCTAATCGCCCAACATCAGTGCCCGACCTCACTAATGCCCTTGTGGCTGAATGGAAGCAAGTCCCCGCAGCAATGTTCCAACATCTAGTGGAAAGCCTTCCCAGAAGAGTGGAGGCTGTTATAGCAGCAAAGGGGGGACCAACTCCATATTAATGCCCATGATTTTGGAATTAGATGTTTGACGAGCAGGTGTCCACATACTTTTGGTCATGTAGTGTATTTATCTCGATGTTACTGTAATGTTCTGTCCCATGTTATAGCCTACAGTTTGTCGTGTCTGTAATATTGTTGTCACAAAAACAAATTCAAATTTGTTGATTGTCTATTAAAGGAAAAATCCACCCAAAAACTATATTTAGATATTTGTTTAATTAAACCATTTTTGATTTAGTCCCAAAATGTTTTGCATGTCATCGATCTAGTTTTCAAGATATATAACTTTCAAAGTACAGAAATACAGCCGGTGTGATGCATTTTTTGGTTGAAGTTTTCCTTTAAGTGTGAATAAAATGTAAAAGATATTGTAGGCTATACATGGGTTATTGTAGGGGGTTTCTACACTGGCAATTTTGGAGGTTTAATCTGTGTCCGGAAAACCGTCCTCTCAATAATGACCGCAGACACAGTCGTGGGGTCAATACCAAGTGCATTTGACTTTTTGGCATATTGCTTGGCATATTGTAACTTATGTGAACTGATGTACACTGAACAAAAAATATAAACGCAACGATGTTTCATGAGCTGAAATAAAAGATCCCAGAAATGTTCCATACGCACAAAAAGCTTATTTCTCTCAAATGTTGTACACAAATTTGTTTATATCCCTGTTAGTGAGCATTTCTCCTTTGCCAATGCTGACTGCAGGAATATCCACCAGAGCTTTTGCCAGAGAATTGAATGTTCATTTCAACGTTGTTTTAGAGAATTTGGCTGAACGTCCAACCCGCCTCAAAACCGCAGACCACATATAACCACGCCAGCCCAGGACCTCCACTTCTGGCTTCTTCATCTGCAGGATCGTCTGAGACCAGCCACCCAGACAGCTGATGAAACTGAGGAGTATTTCTGTCTGTAATAAAGCCCTTTTTTGGGGAAAAACTCATTCTGATTGGCTGGGCCTGGCTCCCCAGTGGGTGGGCCTATGCCTTCCCAAGCCCACCCATGGCTGCGCCCCTGCCCCGTCATGTGAAATCCATAGATTAGGGCCTAATGAATTATTTTCAATTGACTGATTTCCTTATATGAACTGTAACTCAGTAAAATCGTTAAAATTGTTTCATGTTGCGTTTATATTTTAATTCAGTATAGATAGTTTAATACTTTTCTGTATAGTGAATGTTTTGTCTTTCATGTGATTGAATCAAATTCTGTTCTTTACATGCTTACTGACCAAAGCAACATAGAGGTTGAGAATTAAATAAATACACTGCAGGCTGTCGTGATGCTGACATGCAATCAATTACCATACAGTAACAATCTGTTACAATTCCATATTGCACAATTACAATCACACACCCTAATAATTGGTTGACAAATAGTGCCTCCCACAACGCAGGTGACGGCTGCATGGTGCAGTTGGTGAGAATGCAACTGCAGTGACTTGAAGGCGACTTCATCAAAAACTGCATGACCTTTTTGATCACAGGAGGCAGGAAGCATAGCGGTTAAGAGCAATGGGCCAATAACCGAAATGTCGCTGGTCCCCGAATCCGAATCCCCTTGAACAAGGCACTTAACCATAATTGCTCCTGTAAGTCGCTCTGGAAAAGCTAAATGACAAAGACATGTAAATAATGAGGACGGTACATGAAGCTTCACATAGTATAGATATAGTTTAATACAGAGTGACTTACAGGATCACATGCTGCAAAAACACCTACAGGTTCTCATTCTAGTAGCCTGTTGCACTCACTACATGGTTGTATTTTGAGAAAACCATCACAGAAAAAAAAAAAAAAAAAGTATTGTGAATGTTAGAAAGAGCTTGGGCTGTTATCATCAAGATATTCATTCCTTGGACCATGTCGATCTTGTTCAGCTTCGTGTAGAAGTGAAATTTCGATAGCACCAACTCCATCAGCAATAACAAAGGCGAAGGCCATGTCTGCCATTGTCGTGTTTGCTAGAAACAGCAGAAGTTGTCTGACTTGCTGTCAGTGCATATGTACTTTCCCCTGACTTTCCTGGGTCGACTTCCCTCTACAGTCAGCAACTTTCGCCTTACCCAGTGGGTGTGTTCAAGCGAATCTAGCTGACCTATGGTGTAATCATTAGTCCAACAGTTGCAAACGAGAGTTTCTATTGGCCAAATTCAGGTATGTTTAGCCCCGTTTCGTTCCGTTTGCTTCCGTTTTAAGAAACATTTTTCAACAGAATCGGCGGAATGAATACACCCCTAATCACACGCAAACACAGAACTCAGTCACGTATAAACCGCATGGTCCCTTTGCTCGTTGTATATATAATTCCTTCTCACATCTCTCCTCCTCTCACCTTTTCCCTTCGCTAGTGGACTTCAGTGCACAATACAACAGCTGTCTGAGACCAAGCAGAAAAATCTTTCCAAGCCAAACATTCATAACGTAACCGCTAACCGCTACACACAGTCTGCATCATTTTCACCATATTAACGTCTTAGTCAACATAGCTATTAGAACTAACGCATTAGTAAACCCGCTACAATCATGCAGTACAGCAAGCAGTTTGGCAGTTACACCGGCGGGCCCCGGTGGCAATACATTAATACAACCAAAAGCTTACCTTGACTTGGAAGAGTTCCAGTGTTGGATAGTCATAGCCAGCTAGCTAACATAGCATCCCTCTCTGTTTGAACCGGGTGTTTGAGTAGGCTAAACTAGCTAGCTGCATTCGCTAGCTAAGTAAGTGAAAGTAAAATATATATATATATATATATATATATATATATATATATATATACTACAAAATATAGCTAGCTAGCTGTCTCTCTCATGCTTTCTCTCTTGCTTCTCCTTAATTTTCGGAGAAATTTATTTGTTTAAAAATGTTCAACTATTGTCTTTCTCTCTCTTTGAGTCAACTACTCACCACATTTTATGCACTGCAGTGCTAGCTAACTGTAGCTTATGCTTTCAGTATTAGATTAATTCTCTGATCCTTTGATTGGGTGGACAAAATGTCAGTTCATGCTGCAAGAGCTCTGATAGGTTGGAGGACGTCCTCCGGAAGTTGTCATAATTACTGGATAAGTCTATGGAAGGGGGTGAGAACCATGAGCCTCCTAGGTTTTGTATTGAAGTCAATGTACCTAGAGGAGGACAGAAGCTATGAGCCTCCTAGGTTTTCTATTGAAGTCAACGTACCCAGAGGAGTACAGAAGCTATCTGTCGTCCAGCTACACCATGGAGCCACACTACAGAGTGCTGTTGAGGCTACTGTAGACTTCATTGAAAAACAGTGTGTTTTAATCAATTATTTGGTGACCTGAATATATTTAGTATAGTTTTATATGAAAAGGATAACGTTCTTAATGTTTCACTATTTACATTTTTATGAAATTCACTGAGGAGGATGGTCCTCCTTTTCCTCCTCTGAGGAGCCTCCACTGGTGAAATATCACTTTTCATTTGTATCCTGTGTAGCTTCAGAATTGCAGCAAAATTGGTTCCTGTTTCAGTCATCTATTTGGCCACGTTTGCGTGGGTCAAACAAAAACACCCTTATGATTGGTTGACAAATAGTGCCTCCCACAATGCAGGTGTTGGCTGCATGGTGCAGTTGGTGAGAAGCAACTGCAGTGACTTGAAGGCGATTTCATTGAAAACTGCATGACATTTGATCACATTATTGTTGTCAAGTTCATGCAGTGGAGATGTAGTCGCAAGTCTGACAATTTTTAAAACCATAATGCAATACACTCTGAAAGGCGGTGACCAACGATTTGACAAAAGTGATCCGCTCGAACGCGCCCAGTGTGTGGTAGCCTGCAGTCAAAACACAAGCTGCGCCTGCCTGCCGTGCGTTTTGGAATAAGATAGCGCATCTTGAATTGTTTTGGTAGAATTTTCCAGACGCTTTAACTTCTTCTCTGTCGGAATATCCGCGGGTGTGTTTTCAACTCTGCCTGTCAACACTGTTCATTTGAGACCAGAGAAAACACCTGGCAAGTAGGCTACATTCGGCCGAAAGTGACGTCCAAGGAGGATGGGACTCACACTGGGATAGCCTACTAGACGGATAGAACAACCGCCTTCAACATGTTTAGAGGTACGATTATGACTTTTTTTCCATATGGTCTTTCGCTGTAATGGTGTTAAATCGGCTATTTGTTTGTTTTGTTTATTTGGATATGTATGACAAAGTGTGCTGGAAATGTCTGACGTTGTGTTCCAGCGCGAGAGCTTTAGGAATATGTGTTGATGATGACCTACCTACAGTAGCCTGGCGTTGCATCACGACTTGGAATGCATTTGGAATTGTGTGTGGTCGGTCGGTCTATGTGGACGGTCGGTCTATGTGGAGGCTGCACTGTCGACTACAGAGGTTATCAAATATCCAGGTGTGTGTGGTCGGTCGGTCTATGTGGAGGCTGTACTGTCGACTACAGAGGTTATCAAATATCCAGGTGTGTGTTGTCGGTCGGTCTATGTGTAGGCTGTACTGTCGACTACAGAGGTTATCAAATATCCAGGTGTGTGTGGTCGGTCGGTCTATGTGTAGGCTGTACTGTCGACTACAGAGGTTATCAAATATCCAGGTGTGTGTGGTCGGTCGGTCTATGTGTAGGCTGTACTGTCGACTACAGAGGTTATCAAATATCCAGGTGTGTGTTGTCGGTCGGTCTATGTGTAGGCTGTACTGTCGACTACAGAGGTTATCAAATATCCAGGTGTGTGTGGTCGGTCGGTCTATGTGTAGGCTGTACTGTCGACTACAGAGGTTATCAAATATCCAGGTGTGTGTTGTCGGTCGGTCTATGTGGAGGCTGTACTGTCGACTACAGAGGTTATCAAATATCCAGGTGTGTGTGTGTGTGTGTGTGTGCGCGCGCAGAGGAGAGGTCTGTGTAGGCAGAGGTGTGTGTGATGTGGTTTCCAATACGTCGTCAAATCCTGGAGTGTGTTGGTCTTTATGAGCGTCGTTAGATTATATGCCTCTGTCCCTCACCCCGCTCTTCTCGCTCAGCTCGGCTCCGTTCGGCGGGAATAAAATATTTATCAATATCACTTCATATTATTCTTAAAAATAGAATGCCGCACTGCAGTTTATAGTTATTGTGTGTATGCGTGCATTCTCGCGCCTAGACAGACTTTCTGACCTTCTCGAGCGGGTGGGTGACGAGGCAGCGGCGCGAGGAACAAGCGCCATGAGAGTCAGTGGACCCCGGGGACCGGGAGCGTTAACCGAGACACACACAGAGAGAGAGAAAGACAGACACAGAGAGAGAGAGGTTTCTGTAAAGCTGAAATGTTGCTGTAAAAATTCCTGTAAAAAAATGATTTTCCTCTGTTTTATACAGTACCAGTCAAAAGTTTGGACACACCTATTAATTCCAGGGTTTTTCTTTATTTTTACTATTTTCTACATTGTACAATAATAGTGAAGACATCAAAACTATGAAATAACACATATGGAATCATGTAAACCAAAAAAGTGTTAAACAAATCAAAATATATTTTATATTTGAGATTCTTCAAAGTAGCCAGCCCTTTGCCTTGATGACAGCTTTGCACACTCTTGGCATTCTCTCAACCAGCTTCATGAGGTAGTCACCTGGAATGCATTCAATTAACAGGTGTGCCTTGTTAAACGTTAATTTGTGGAACAGCTCAAATAAGCAAAGAGAAACGACAGTCCATCATTACTTTTACATACGTAAAAATGTATGCACACATGACTGTAAGTCGCTTTGGATAAAAGCGTTTGCTAAATGGCATATTATATTTTATTATTATTATATTACTTTAAGACATGAAGCTCAGTAAATCCGGAAAATTTCAAGAACTTTGAAAGTTTCTTCAAGTGCAGTCACAAAAACCATCAAGCGATATGATGAAACTGGCTCTCATGAGGACCGCCACAGGAAAGGAAGACCCAGAGTTACCTCTGCTGCAGAGGATAAGTTCATTAGAGTTACCAGCCTCAGATTGCAGCCCAAATAAATGCTTCACAGAGTTCAAGTAACAGACACATCTCAACATCAACTGTTCAGAGGAGACTGTGTGAATCAGGCCTTCATGGACGAATTGCTGCAAAGAAACCACTACTAAAGGACACCAATAATAAGAAGAGACTTGCTTGGGCCAAGAAACACGAGCAATGGACATTAGACCGGTGGAAACCTGTCCTTTGGTCTGATGAGTCCAAATTTGAGATTTTTGGTTCCAACCACCATGTCTTTGTGAGACGCAGAATAGGTGAACGGATGATCGGCGCATGTGTGGTACCCACCGTGAAGCATGGAGGAGGAGGTGTGATGGTGTGGGGGTGCTTTGCTGGTGACACTGTCTGTGATTTATTTAGAATTCAAGGCACACTTAACCAGCATGGCTACCACAGCATTCTGCAGCGATACGCCATCCCATCTGGTTTGCGCTTAGTTGGACTATCATTTGTTTTTCAACAGGACAATGACCCAGCACACCTCCAGGCTGTGTAAGGGCTATTTGACCAAGGAGAGTGATGGAATGCTGCATCAGATGACCTGGCCGCCACAATCACCTGACCTCAACCCAATTGAGATGGTTTGGGATTAGTTGGACTGCAGAGTGAAGGAAAAGCAGCCAACAAGTGCTCAGCATATGTTGGATCTCCTTCAAGACTGTTGGAAAAGCATTCCAGGTGAAGCTGTTTGAGAGAATGCCAAGACTGTCATCAAGACAAAGGGTGGCTACTTTGAAGAATCTCAAATATAAAATATATTTTGATTTGTTTAACACTGTTTTGGTTACTACATAATTCCATATGTGTTATTTCATCATCTTGATGTCTTCACTATTATTCTACAATGTAGAAAATAGTAAAAATAAAGAAAAACCCTTGAATGAGTAGGTGTGTCCAAACTTTTGACTGGTACTGTATATATTGCCCTTTTACTGTAAGAGGTGTTTGAAAAGACTGCCTGACATTTCATCCTGTTTTGGTGGGATGGAGTTTTGGCCTGCCTGGTGACATCATCAGTTGGTAAATTGGTTAATAGAACAATAAGAAAAAGTTCCAAACCTCTCGGCCAATAACAGCTCATTTTCAGTTCTCCCCTCCCCACTCAGACCACTCCCAGACAGTCCTAGCAAAATTCTTACTAGGAGAAATGTAACTTTGCTAAGAAGCTATTTTTGTTTGTTTTCAATTAAAATAGTTTAAAAAAAGAATCACAGTAAGGTCCTTAATTGTTACCCAGAAATGATTTGACATTGAGATTAAAACAGCTGCATTGGACCTTATTTAAATGGTGTGTCTGTAAAGACAGCAGTGTTGCAATTGTGGAACCATGATATCTCTGTCTCACACACACACACACACACACACACACACACACACACACACACACACACACACACACACACACACACACACACACACACACACACACACACACTAATTAGGTGAGTAATGCACAAGCTTAAATACAGTCTGTCACGGTTTACTATGCCAGAACCCAGAAGCAGACCAGGACAAGGTACGTTGAGAGAAAGGTGAGTGTTTATTTAATAGATTCCGAGTGAGGCTGAATAATCCAGGGAACAGAGCGGGTGGCGTGGATGGGTTGTTGAGGGTGCAGTGGTTGGTCCGGTACTGGCTCGGCAGCCGCCGACCATCAGGCAGAGGTTGGGTGAAGGTTCCGGGTGAGAGATGTTCAGCAGCTACCGATCCGGCAGGAACTGGATGTTAGGCCAGAGCCTAAGAAGGGTGATGATCAGGACCAGGTGTGCAGATTAGCTGATGGGATGCAGGTGCGGAAAACAAGAGCGCTCCCGGGAGCGTTCCGAACCCTCGGGAAACTGGAGATTACGAACCGGAACACTAGTCACCGGACAGGACCCGACTCAGACAGCCGGGATCGTTACAGTACCCCCCCTCCGACGACGCCACCGGGCGGACTCCCGGAGCGCCAGGATGGAGGCGGTAGAAGTCACTGATGAGGTCCGCATCTAGGACCTGTCGCCGCGAATCCATTCCTCTCTTCAGGGCCATACCCCTCCCAGTCCACGAGATACTGGAAACCCCGGCCCCGCCGTCTGGAATCCATGATGCGACGCACCGTGTAGGCAGGACCACCTCCGATCATCCGAGGAGGAGGAGGAGGAGGCGGAGGAGGCAACAGAGGACTGAGGAAGACAGGCTTGAGGCAGGAGACATGAAAGGTGGGATGGACTCTGAGCGTCCTCGGTAGTTTGAGTCGAACTGCCACTGGATTGATCACCCTCTCCACCACAAACGGACCAATGAACTTCGGTAACAACTTCCTAGACTCAGTCCGTAACGGAAGATCCCGTGGCCAACCAAACCCTATCTCCGATGGTATAGGTGGGGAGCGGGATCCGGCGACGATTCGCCTGGAGCTGATACCGGTCCGAAACTCTAAGGAGTGCCTTTCTGGCCCGATGCCAGGTCCGGTGGCAACGACGAATATGGGCCTGGAACAGAAGGCACTGAGAGCTCCTTCTCCTGAGAAGGAAACAGGGGGAGGTTGGTAGCCATACAGGCACTGGAAGGGAGACATCCCAGTGGCAGATGTAGGAAGAGTATTGTGGGCATACTCAACCCAAGGCAACTGAGAGACCCAGGAGGTGGGGTTGGAAGAGACCAGACAGCGTAGCGTGGATTCCATCTTCTGGTTGGCTCTCTCCGCCTGACCATTGGATTGGGGGTGAAAACCAGATGTGAGACTGACTGTAGCTCCAATGGCCAAACAGAAGGACTTCCAGACAGCAGAGGTAAACTGAGGGCCACGGTCGGAAACGATATCACTGGGCAAACCGTGGACCCTGAAAAACCTCCCTAACCAGGATCTCGGACGTCTCCGAGGCAGAGGGAAGCTTGGCAATAGGCACAAAGTGGGCGAACTTGCTGAATCTGTCCACGATAGTCAGAACCACCGTGTTCCCCTCAGAAGCGGGCAACCCAGTGACGAAGTCCAGGGCCAGATGCGACCATGGTCGCCGGGGAATAGGAAGGGGGTGAAGTAGTCCAGAGCTGGGCCGACTGGTACTCTTATTCTGCGCACACACTGGACAGGCAGCAACAAAACCCCCGAGTATCCTCGGCCATGGCAGGCCACCAAAAAGCGTCTGCGAAGAAACGCCATTGTCCGAGCCACGCCAGGGTGACAAGCCATCTTGCTGGCGTGGGACCATTTGAGGACAGCAGGACGAACCCGACTCAGGCACAAACAACCGACCGGGTGGACCGTTACGGGACCGGGCTGAGTCCGAAGGGCCGCCAGCACCTCCTCCTCAATCTTCCACATAACTGCTCCCACGACGCAGTTCCGGGGGAGGATTGTCTCGGTCTTGGACCCACTCTCCTCCGTCTTGGAGAACATCCGGGACAAGGCGTCCGCCTTGCCGTTCTTAGATCCAGGTCGGAACGTCAGGGCAAACTTGAATCGTCCGAAAACAACGCCCACCTGGCCTGACGGGAGTTGAGACGTTTAGCCGATTGCACGTAAGCAAGATTCTTGTGGTCAGTCCAGACAATAAACGGTTGCTCCGCCCCCTCCAACCAGTGGCGCCACTCCTCCAAGGCAAGTTTCACCGCGAGAAGCTCCCGGTTACCCACATCGTAATTCCTCTCCGCAGGCGAAAGGCGACGAGAGTAGTAGGCGCAGGGATGGAGTTTACTGTCCGTGGAGCATCGCTGCGACAGGATGGCGCCAACTCCCACATCAGACGCGTCCACTTCAACGACGAACTGACGGGCCGTGTCCGGTTGAGAGAGAATCGGTGCGTTGGTGAATCGCCTCTTCAAATCCAGAAACGCTCGATCCGCCTCCGGATTCCACTTGAAGGTCCTGATACTGGAAGTCAAGGCAGTTAACGGAGCGGCCACACGGCTGTAATCCCGGATGAATCTGCGGTAGAAATTCGCAAACCCCAAAAATCTCTGGAGCTGCAATCTCGTACCGGGCTGGGCCCATTCCAGAACCGCTCTAACCTTCTCCTGGTCCATCCTAATCTCTCCCTGGAGATGATGTACCCGAGAAAGGATGTCGTGTGGGCGTGAAACTCGCACTTCTCGGCCTTCACGAACAGGCGATTCTCCAACAATCGCTGCAGAACCTGCCGGACATGCTGGACGTGGTCGGAAGGTTCCTTCGAGAAGATCAGAATGTCATCCAGGTAAACAAACACAAAGAGACCGATCATATCTCTCAGGACGTCGTTCACCATACTCTGGAATACCGCTGGAGCATTGGTCAGTCCAAACGGCATCACCTGATACTCAAGTGACCCATCGGTGTATTGAAACCCGTCAACCACTGGTCCCCCTCTCTGATCCGGACCAGGTGATACGCATTGCGTAGGTCTAGCTTGGTGAACACCGTAGCACCCTGTAAGGAGTCGAAGGCAGAACTCATCAAGGGCAGGGGATACTTGTTCTTGACCGTGATGTCATTCAACCCCGATAATCAATACACGGTCGAAGAGAGCCATCCTTCTTACCCACAAAGAAGAATCCTGCCCCCAGGGGGTGATGACGAGGGACGAACGAGACCAGCAGCTAGGGACTCCTTGATGTAGGTCTCCAACGCCTCACGTTCAGGTCGGGAGATACTGTATAACCTTCCCTTGGGGGTAGACAGCTCCAGGGACCAGGTTGATGGCACAATCATATGGTCGGTGGGGAGGGAGTGACAGAGCCTTCTGCTTACTGAAAACTTCCCCCAAATCGTGATATGTCTCGGGAACCAGGGACAAATCTGGGGGTTTAGCCTCAATCACCTGACTGGGAACCGAATGGGGGCAGGCAGTCTTGAGACAGTTAGCATGACAATCAAGGCTCCAACTCGTTACCTTGCCCGTCACCCAATCGAACGTGGGATTGTGTTCCTTCAGCCAGGGGTATCCAAGGACCAGAGGAACATGGGAAGACGGGCAGAATGAAGAATGAAATCATCTCAGAATGATTCCCCCGACAACCGCATCTTAACCGGTTCAGTCCTCATCGTGATACGTGCCAGACTACTGCCGTTCAGAGTGGTCGCTTCAATGGCTTCCGGCAATTGCCTTGGAAAGCCCCAGCTGTTCCACCAACTTCGGCATCAAGAAAGCTTCCATCGGCACCTGAATCGATAAAAGCGTTAAGCGCTAAGCTCTGATTCCTGTTCACAAGGGTAGCCGGGAAACGGGGTCTGACAGAGGTACTGAGAGGTTGAAACTGGCTCGCTAAAAGTCCTCCCAACTTTAGCGAGCCGGGCAGTTTGACGACCGCCGGGAACAAGTGGAGATGTAATGTCCCGAGCTACCACAGTAGAGGCAGCAGTTGGTCTTACGTCTATGTTGACGCTCCTCCTTGGTTAACCCGTGCGCCCCACTTGCATGGGTTCAGAATCGGGAGAGAGGACCTCTCCACTAATCCATTGTGGTGGAGAATGATCGAGCGTGTTCTGGTCCACCACCCGACCCGACTGGGAACTGAGAAGCTGATCGATTGGACGGACCCCATTGCTTCTCCCTCCTTCGCTCTCGGACTCGATTATCCACCCGAATAGACAAGGCTACCAAGCTGTCCAGGTCACTAGGCTCCGGATAGGAGATCAACTCATCCTTGAGCTGCTCCGACAGACCCTGGTAAAAGGCCGCTTGCAGAGACTCCTCGTTCCACCCACTCTCCACAGCCAACGTCTTGAACTCGATCACGAAGTCGGCCACGCTGCGAGTTCCTTGGCGAAGCGAAAACAGGCGCCTAGCTGCGTCCCTCCTCGGACGGAATGGTCGAAGAGCTTCCCTCATCTCGGCCGTGAACCCCTGGTATGAAGCCATGCAGGGATCTTGTCGTTCCCAAACGGCTGAAGCCCACTCCAGCGCTCGACCACGCAGCAACTCAATCACAAAGGCTATCCTAGCCTTGTCTGTGGCATAAGAGTAGGGCTGTAGATCGAACACTAATCCACACTGCATAAGGAAGGAACGGCATCTTCCCAGCTCCCCCTCATATTTATCCGGCGCCGGGAACCTTGGGCTCACGGATGGACACAGCTTCAGAAGCGGCAGGCGAGATGGGTGAAACCCGGTAGTGGATCCTCCACCGACACTTACGTTGGTTCTGGACCTCCGTCAGACCGGTAGAAAGGTTCCGAACTGACAACGCGATCTCCTGTAGTACCGTGCTATGATGGCCCAACATCTTCTCCTGCTGGATAATAGCATGGCGAACAGAGTCCAGGTCCGCTGGGTTCATTACTGGCCGGATCGTTCTGTCACGGTTTACTATGCCAGAACCCAGAAGCAGACCAGGACAAGGTACGTTGAGAGAAAGGTGAGTGTTTATTTAATAGATTCCGAGTGAGGCTGAATAATCCAGGGAACAGAGCGGGTGGCGTGGATGGGTTGTTGAGGGTGCAGTGGTTGGTCGGTACTGGCTCGGCAGCCGCCGACCATCAGGCAGAGGTTGGGTGAAGGTTCCGGGTGAGAGATGTTCATAGCTAACGATCCGGCAGGAACTGGATGTTAGGCCAGAGCCTAAGAAGGGTGATGATCAGGACCAGGTGTGCAGATTGCTGATGGGATGCAGGTGCGGAAAACAAGAGCGCTCCCCGGAGCGTTCCCGAACCCTCGGGAAACTGGAGATTACGAACCGGAACACTAGTCACCAGACAGGACCCGACTCAGACAGCCGGGATCGTTACACAGTCAGAGTGTGAGCAGTGTCAGGCAGATTTAAGCTGTTGGGGTGTGAGCAGTGTCAGGCAGATTGAAGCTGTTGGGGTGTGAGCAGTGTCAGGCAGATGGAAGCTGTTGGGGTGTGAGCAGTGTCAGGCAGATTTAAGCTGTTGGGGTGTGAGCAGTGTCAGGCAGATTGAAGCTGTTGGGGTGTGAGCAGTGTCAGGCAGATGGAAGCTGTTGGGGTGTGAGCAGTGTCCGGCAGATTGAAGCTGTTGGGGTGTGAGCAGTGTCAGGCAGATGGAAGCTGTTGGGGGGTGAGCAGTGTCAGGCAGATGGAAGCTGTTGGGGTGTGAGCAGTGTCAGGCAGATGGAAGCTGTTTGGGTGTGAGCAGTGTCAGGCAGATGGAAGCTGTTGGAGTGTGAGCAGTGTCAGGCAGATTGAAGCTGTTGGGGTGTGAGCAGTGTCAGGCAGATTGAAGCTGTTGGGGGGTGAGCAGTGTCAGGCAGATTGAAGCTGTTGGGGTGTGAGCAGTGTCAGGCAGATTGAAGCTGTTGGGGGGTGAGCAGTGTCAGGCAGATTGAAGCTGTTGGGGTGTGAGCAGTGTCAGGCAGATTGAAGCTGTTGGGGAGTGAGCAGTGTCAGGCAGATGGAAGCTGTTGGGGGGTGAGCAGTGTCAGGCAGATGGAAGCTGTTGGGGTGTGAGCAGTGTCAGGCAGATGGAAGCTGTTGGGGTGTGAGCAGTGTCAGGCAGATGGAAGCTGTTGGGGTGTGAGCAGTGTCAGGCAGATGGAAGCTGTTGGGGTGTGAGCAGTGTCAGGCAGATGGAAGCTGTTGGGGTGTGAGCAGTGTCAGGCAGATGGAAGCTGTTGGGGTGTGAGCAGTGTCAGGCAGATTGAAGCTGTTGGGGTGTGAGCAGTGTCAGGCAGATTGAAGCTGTTGGGGTGTGAGCAGTGTCAGGCAGATTGAAGCTGTTGGGGTGTGAGCAGTGTCAGGCAGATTGAAGCTGTTGGGGTGTGAGCAGTGTCAGGCAGATTGAAGCTGTTGGGGTGTGAGCAGTGTCAGGCAGATTGAAGCTGTTGGGGTGTGAGCAGTGTCAGGCAGATTGAAGCTGTTGGGGTGTGAGCAGTGTCAGGCAGATGGAAGCTGTTGGGGTGTGAGCAGTGTCAGGCAGATGGAAGCTGTTGGGGTGTGAGCAGTGTCAGGCAGATGGAAGCTGTTGGGGTGTGAGCAGTGTCAGCCAGATTGAAGCTGTTGGGGTGTGAGCAGTGTCAGGCAGATGGAAGCTGTTGGGGTGTGAGCAGTGTCAGGCAGATGGAAGCTGTTGGGGTGTGAGCAGTGTCAGGCAGATGGAAGCTGTTGGGGTGTGAGCAGTGTCAGGCAGATGGAAGCTGTTGGGGTGTGAGCAGTGTCAGGCAGATGGAAGCTGTTGGGGTGTGAGCAGTGTCAGGCAGATGGAAGCTGTTGGGGTGTGAGCAGTGTCAGGCAGATTGATGCTGTTGGGGTGTGAGCAGTGTCAGGCAGATGGAAGCTGTTGGGGTGTGAGCAGTGTCACGCAGATTGATGCTGTTGGGGTGTGAGCAGTGTCAGGCAGATGGAAGCTGTTGGGGTGTGAGCAGTGTCAGGCAGATGGAAGCTGTTGGGGGCTGAGCAGTGTCACGCAGATTGAAGCTGTTGGGGGGTGAGCAGTGACTGCATTTTGCCGTTGGGCGTGGAGAAAATGTTACCGTTCTAAAGCGAGTTTGCTGCAATTCTACATATTTTTGTCATGGGATGGAGAGAAGATTTAGCAATTTTCTAACTCCTTTCATGCAATTCTACTCATTTTGCCATGGGGCGGAGAAAAATGTGTAGTTTTGAATATGATAACTGATGGTCAATGGGCCCCATGCCGGTCGGTAATTCGACCATGCTTACTATAAATTTAGAAAGCTGGCCGCTAGACTAACTTAGCAATCTAAAAATGTTTTGCTGACATGGGCGAATTGATTGGCTGCTGATTCACAACCACCTCGTGTATTCTATTATTCTAACTCTCAACAGGAAGTTGAGGCCCCGACTGAGTTCCCAAAAGGAGGGTCATGCGGGCCGACAGTTCTCTATCCTTGATATAGGGAGAATGCCTTGGGTCTATCACCCCCCCACACACACAGATCATTAAAGGTTAGGCCACTTGGTTTTGTCCCACCTGGGCTCTGTCCTCATTACTGATGAAACCATATGGGCCTAGACTGGGGGCCGGTGGCTGTGTGTGTGGACAGGAAGAAATAGGCCAGTGGTGTGTGCTTGTTTGTTTACGAGACTGGCTGAGTTTCTTACCACCCCATCCACCAGCACACACACACACCCACCCACCCACCCACCCCACACACACACACACACACACACACACACACACACACGATAAATGGCCATGTATCTGTGTGCTGAATATGCAGCTGTCTGTCAGTGGAAGTGATGGAATGTGGAGGTGGGTTGTCTCTGATACAGTCTCTGTCTGTCACCTTCACTAAAAAACAGAGAGATGGAGAAAACTAATGAGAGGGGGAGAGGGGGGAGAGAGGACGGGGGAGGGAGGGGGAGAGAGGACGGGGAGGGACGGGGAGAGAGGACGGGGAAGGACGGGGAGAGAGGGCGGGGGAGGGAGGGGAGAGAGGGGAGAGAGGACGGGGCGGGGGAGGGAGGGGGAGAGAGCGGGGAGGGAGGGGGAGAGGAGGACGGGGAGGGAGGGGGAGAGAGGACGGCGGGGGGAGAGAGGATGGGGAGA
The DNA here is from genome assembly GCF_020615455.1 of Coregonus clupeaformis. Taxonomy (NCBI): domain Eukaryota; kingdom Metazoa; phylum Chordata; class Actinopteri; order Salmoniformes; family Salmonidae; genus Coregonus; species Coregonus clupeaformis. Next base: position 6,679,681 of record NC_059204.1, on the reverse strand, counting down.
GAGGACGGGGAGGGACGGGGAGAGAGGACGGGGGAGAGAGGACGGGGAGGGAGGGGGGGAGAGAGGACGGGGGAGGACGAGGACGGGGGGAGGGGGAGAGAGGACGGGGAGGGAGGGAGGGAGGGGGGAGAGAGGACTGGGGAGGGAGGGGGAGAGAGGATGGGGGAGAGAGGATGGGGGAGGGAGGGGGGAGAGAGGATGGGGAGGGAGGGGGAGAGAGGACGGGGGGGGAGGGGGAGAGGACGGGGAGGAGGGAGGGGGAGAGAGGACTGGGGAGGGAGGGGGAGAGAGGATGGGGGAGGGAGGGGGAGAGAGGATGGGGGAGGGAGGGAGGGAGGGAGGGGGAGAGAGGATGGGGGAGGGAGGGGGAGAGAGGACGGGGGAGAGAGGACGGGGGGAGGGGGAGAGAGGACGGGGACAGAGGAGGGGGAGAGAGGACGGGGACAGAGGAGGGGGAGAGAGGGGAGGGAGGGGGAGAGAGGACGGGGGAGGGCGAATGAGAGAGAGAGAGAAGACTACGAGCCTTGAAGAAGAGAAAGGGAGAGATACTTAAAGAGGAGGACAACTGACACAGAATTAGGGTACAACTCATAGGATACAAACAAACACAAAGGATAGAGATATTTAAACCTTTTCCTGCAGTCAAATGACCAAATCGCCCTCTAGTGGCTTCATTGGTGTAATGTTATTCATATTTTTCATAATTAATACACTTTTTTTTTTTATATACAGACAAATCTAGTGTTTCTATGTCAAAAGGTTTTGTTATATTTCAGTCTTCTTTGATGTATATAAAGTGTAATATTGGGATGCAAACTCAAAATGGAATACATTTCAACTCTATATCTGACATGTTACAGGTGTCTTCTTTCTTTAAGCCCATAACCATGTGTGTGAGGTGTATATTTTTGTTTCAAAGTAGATTTGTTTAAGACTACCAAGAAACACTCTGTGTGACCCTGATTTTAGCCCGCCGCAGTAAAAGGTTAAAGATGCAGTCCGCAAAACTCGCGTCCGCCACTTTTCTTTTGGCAAACAGCTGAGGGATGGGGCTAGGGAAATGTAACCACTCTCAAATTCATAGACGGAGCTACTAAATAACATATCTAAAATCGGATGTACCAATCCCGAATTGCTCCTTTTTTAAGCACACCCACATCCCTATCTGTCTTTGTGGTTATTTAAGATTCTAAAATAACTGTTGTTAGGAAAGTCTGCACACACTCGTGGGGAACTGCCCTCCTACAGCGACCAAACTGATGAGAGAGAGATTCATTCAAGATCTCACCCAAACTCCATCTGTCTGTTGGCACTATTTTACTGTGTGTTGGCTATAGATCAGCCTTTGAGTGGGCCACTCAACACACACACACACACACACACACACACACACACACACACACACACACACACACACACACACATAAACATACACACACACACACACACACACACATAAACATACACACACACACACACACACACACACACACACACACACACACACACACACACACACACACACACACACACACACACACACACACACACATAAACATCACACACACACACACACACACACACATAAACATACACACACACACACACACACACACACACACACATAAACATACACACACGCACTTTTTGAAAAATCTGGTTGTTGACGAACTCAGTCAAACATGGCTTTACTCCCCATGAAGACAGTGATGGAGGTTAAACCTTCTACACATCTGATTACACTGCAACAACACCAGGGAGGGGAGGGACAGAGCTTTTCTGTCGCTTGTGGCATTGATACTCAGGGGAGAAGCTGTTGTCTTGGTGTTTATTGTGGTGTGTGTGTGTGTGTGTGTTTGTGTGTGTGTTGGGGTGCCGGGGGAATTGTTGGAGTAAATGTCAAAGCTGGAACATTGAGTTCTACACAAGGCAGATGCTCTCAGCAGAAGAGTGATGTAGGGAGAGAAGGAGAGAACTGGTAGTATATAATAGATAGAGCGAGAGAGAGAACCCCACCCATAGTCGGAAGTTTACATACACTTGGGCTGGAGTCATTAAAACTCGTTTTTCAACCACTCCACAAGTTTCTTGTTAACAAACTATGGTTTTGGCAAGTCGGTTAGGGCATCTACTTTGTGCATGACACAAGTAATTTTTCCAACAATTGTTTACAGACAATGATTTCACTTATAATTCAATGTATTACAATTCCAGTGGGTCAGAAGTTTACATACACTAAGTTGACTGTGCCTTTAAACAGCTTGGAAAATTCCAGAAAATGATGTCATGGCTTTAGAAGCTTCTAATAAGCTAATTTACATCATTTGAGTCAGTTGGAGGTGTACCTGTGGATGTATTTCAAGGCCTACCTTCAAACTCAGTGCCTCTTTGCTTGATATCATAGGAAAATCTAAAGAAATCAGCCAAGACCTCAGAAAAAAATGGTAGACCTCCACAAGTCTGGTTCATCCTTGGGAGCAATTTCCAAACGCCTGAAGGTAACACGTTCATCTGTACAAACAATAGTACGCAAGTATAAACACCATGGGACCACGCAGCCGTCATACCGCTCAGGAAGGAGACGCGTTGTCTCCTAGAGATGAACGTACTTTGGTGCGAAAAGTCCAATTCAATCCCAGAACAACAGCAAAGGACCTTGTGAAGATGCTGGAGGAAACGGGTACAAAAGTATCTATATCCACAATAAAACGAGTCCTATATCGACATAACCTGAAAGGCCGATCAGCAAGGAAGAAGACACTGCTCCAAAACCGCCATATAAAAGCCAGACTACGGTTTGCAACTGCACATGGGGACAAAGATCTTACTTTTTGGAGAAATGTCCTCTGGTCTGATGAAACAAAAATAGAACTGTTTGGCCATAATGACTATCGTTATGTTTAGAGGAAAAAGTGGGATGCTTGCAAGCCGAAGAACACCATCCCAACCGTGAAGCACTGGGGTGGCAACATCATGCTGTGGGGGTGCTTTGCTGCAGGAGGGACTGGTGCACTTCACAAAATAGATGGCATCATGAGGAAGGGAAATTATGTGGATATATTGAAGCAACATCTCAAGACATCAGTCAGGAAGTTAAAGCTTGGTTGCAAATGGGTTTTCCAAATGGACAATGACCCCAAGCATACTTCCAAAGTAAGCATACTTCCAGCTGAAGCTGAAATAAATAATTCTCTCTACTATTTTTCTGACATTTCACATTCTTAAAATAAAGTGGGATCCTAACTGACCTAAAACAGGGAATTTTTACTAGGATTAAATGTCAGGAATTGTGAAAAACTGAGTTTAAATGTATTTGGCTAAGGTGTATGTAAACTTCCGACTTTAACTGTACAGTACATTCGGAAAGTATTCAGACCCCTTCACTTTTTCCACATTTAGTTACATTACAGCCTTACTCTAAAATTGATTAAATTGTTTTGTACCTCATCAATCTACACACAATACACAGTAATGACAAAGCAAAAACACACGTTTTTAGACATTTTTGCAAATTTATAAAAAATAAAAAACGGATATCACATTTACATAAGTATTCAGACCCTTTACTCAGTACTTTGTTGAAGCACCTTTTGGCAGCGATTACAGCCTCGAGTCTTCTTGGGTATAACACTACAAGGTTGGCACACCTGTATTTGGGGAGCTTCTCCCATTCTTCTCTGCAGATCCTCTCAAGCTCTGTCAGGTTGGACGGGGAGAGTCGCTGCACAGCTATTTTCAGGTCTCTCCAGAGATTTTCGATTGGGATCAAGTCCGGGCTCTGGCTGGGCCACTCAAGGACATTCAGCTACTTGTCCCGAAGCCACTCTTGTGTTGTCTTGGCTATGTGCTTAGGGTTGTTGTCCTGTTGGAAGGTGAACCTTCGCCCCAGTCTGAGGTCCTGAGCGCTCTGGAGCAGGTTTTCATCAATGATCTTTCTGTACTTTGCTCCGTTCATCTTTCCCTCAATCCTGAGAAGTCTCCCAGTCCCTGCCACTGAAAAACATCTCCACAGCATGATGCTGCCACCACCACGTTTCACCGTAGGGATGGTGCCAGGTTTCCTCCAGACGTGAAGCTTTGAATTTAGGCAAAAGAGTTCAATCTTGGTTTCATCAGACCAGAGAATCTTGTTTTTCATAGCCTGAGAGTCCTTTAGGTGCCTTTTGGCAAACTCCAAGCGGGCTGTCATGTGCCTTTTACTGAGGAGTGGCTTCCGTCTGGCCACTGTACCATAAAGGCCTGATTGGTGGAGAGCTGCAGAGATGGTTGTCCTTCTGGAAGGTTCTCCCATCTCCACAGAGAAACTCTGGAGCTCTGTCAGAGTGACCATCATCTCTCTGACCAAGGCCCTTCTCCCCCGATTGCTCAGTTTGGTCGGGCGACCAGATCTAGGAAGATTCTCGGTGGTTCCAAACTTCTTCTATTTAAGAATGATGGAGGCTGCTGTGTTCTTGGGGACCTTCAATGCTGTTTTCGCTTTGTCATTATGGGGTATTGTGTGTAGATTGATGAGGGACATTTTTTTATTTAATCCATTTTAGAATAAGGCTGTAACATAACAATGTGGAAAAAGTGAAGGGGTCTGAATACTTTCCGAATGCACTGTATGTAAGAGCACCGCCTCACAGCTTAGCTCTGTTTTCATCCATTTCCATGGGGGTGGTAGGTAGCCCAGTGGCTAAGGAGTTGGTCCTGTGGTAGAAAGGTCGCCTGTTCGATTCCCGGGCCGAGCGCTGGGGAAAAAAAGGTGGGAAATTGACCTAACAACAGGAGGGCTGCTGGGTTCTTGCATGACGACTCAAACGGAGTTCTTCTGCTGCTCTATGCTACACGCTTCGGTCTGAGACTGCCATAGTTGTATCCTGTCATTAGAAGGAGCCAGCTGAGCTAACATGGAGGAACAGTTAGCTGTGTTATCTGGGGGAGAGAAGGAGAGTGATTTCTTCCGTCGGCTGGGGGGTGAGACAGAGATGCAGCTTGAGGCCCACCCTCTTCAACGTATACGCTTTTTTAGGTACACCCATCTAGTACCCCCTTTTGCTTCCATAACAGCCTGAATTCTTCAGGACATGGAAACGTTGCTCAATTGGTATCAAGGGACCTAACGTGTGCACCGTTGACACCAGGCAGGATGAGGCCGTGGACTCATGCTGCTTACGCCAAATCCTGACTCTGCCATCAGCATGACGCAACAGGAACCGGGATTCGTCGGACCAGGTGATGTTTTTCCACTCTCCTGTACCTCTCCTCTCTCTCTCATAGTCTCTGTACCTATCCTCTCTCCTCTCTCTCTCTCTCTCTCTCTCTCTCTCTCTCTCTCTCTCTCTCTCTCTCTCTCTCTCTCCATCTCACCTCTCTCTCTCTCTCCATCTCACCTCTCTCTCTCTCTCTCCATCTCACCTCTCTCTCTCTCTCCATCTCACCTCTCTCTATCTCTCTATCGCACCTCTCCCTCTCTCCATCTCACCTCTCTCTCTCTCTCTCTCTCTCTCTCTCTGTACCTCTCCTCTCTCTCTCTCTCTCTCTCTCTCTCTCTGTATCTCTCCTCTCTCTCTCTTTACCTCTCCCCTCTCTCTGTCTCTGTACCTCTCCTCTCTCTCTCTGTACCTATCCTCTCTCAATTCAATTTCAATTCAATTCAATTCAATTGAAGGGCTTTATTGGCATGGGAAACATATGTTAACATTGCCAAAGCAAGTGAAGTAGATAGTAAACAAAAGTGAAATAAACAATAAATATTAACAGTAAACATTACACTCAGAAGTTCCAAAAGAATAAAGACATTTCAAATGTCATATTATGTATATATACAGTGTTGTAACAATGTGCAAATAGTTAAAGTACAAAAAGGAAAATAAATAAACATAAATATGGGTTGTATTTACAATGGTGTTTGTTCTTCACTGGTTGCCCTTTTCTTGTGGCAACAGGTCACAAATCTTGCAGCTGTGATGGAACACTGTGGTTTTTCACCCAGTAGATAAGGGAGTTTATCAAAATTGGGTTTGTTTTCGAATTCTTTGTGGATCGCTGTAATCTGAGGGAAATATATGTCTCTAATATGGTCATACATTTGGCAGGAGGTTAGGAAGGGCAGCTCAGTTTCCACCTCATTTTGTGGGCAGTGTGCACATAGCCTGTCTTCTCTTGAGAGCTAGGTCTGCCTACGGCAGCCTTTCTCAATAGCAAGGCTATGCTCACTGAGTCTGTACATAGTCAAAGCTTTCCTTAAGTTTGGGTCGGTCACAGTGGTCAGGTATTCTGCCACTGTGTACTCTCTGTTTAGGGCCAAATAGCATTCTAGTTTGCTCTGTTTTTTTGTTTGTTCTTTCCAATGTGTCAAGTAATTCTCTTTTTGTTTTCTCATGATTTGGTTGGGTCTAATTGTGTTGTTGTTGTTGTTGTTGTCCTGGGGCTCTGTGGGGTCTGTTTGTTTATGTGAACAGAGTCCCAGGACCAGCTTGCTTAGGGGACTCTTCTCCAGGTTCATCTCTCTGTAGGTGATGGCTTTGTTATGGAAGGTTTGGGAATCGCTTCCTTTTAAGTGGTTATATAATTTAACGGCTCATTTCTGGATTTTGATAAATAGCCGATATTGGCCTAATTCTGCTCTGCATGCATTATTTGGTGTTTTACGTTGTACACGGAGGAGTGTCTCAATTTGGTGTTTCTCCCATTTTGTGAATTCTTGGTTAGTGAGCGGACCCCAGACCTCACAACCATAAAGGGCAATGGGTTCTATAACTGATTCAAGTATTTTTAGCCAGATCCTAATTGGTATGTCAAATATTATGTTCCTTTTGATGGCATAGAAGGCCCTTCTTGCCTTGTCTCTCAGATCGTTCACAGCTTTGTGGAAGTTACCTGTGGCGCTGATGTTTAGGCCGAGGTATGTACTGTTTTTTGTTTGCTCTAGGGCAACAGTGTCTAGATGTAATTTGTATTTGTGGTCCTGGCAACTGGACCTTTTTTGGAACACCATTATTTTTGTCTTACTGAGATTTACTGTCAGGGCCCAGGTCTGACAGAATCTGTGCAGAAGATCTAGGTGCTGCTGTAGGCCCTCATTGGTTGGTGACAGAGGTACCAGATCCTCAGCAAACAGTAGACATTTGACTTCAGATTCTGGTAGGCCGGGTGCTGCAGACTGTTCTAGTGCCCTTGCCAATTCGTTGATATACAGTGGGGAAAAAAAAGTATTTAGTCAGCCACCAATTGTGCAAGTTCTCCCACTTAAAAAGATGAGAGAGGCCTGTAATTTTCATCATAGGTACACGTCAACTATGACAGACAAAATGAGGAAAAAAAATCCAGAAAATCACATTGTAGGATTTTTTATGAATTTATTTGCAAATTATGGTGGAAAATAAGTATTTGGTCACCTACAAACAAGCAAGATTTCTGGCTCTCACAGACCTGTAACTTCTTCTTTAAGAGGCTCCTCTGTCCTCCACTCTTTACCTGTATTAATGGCACCTGTTTGAACTTGTTATCAGTATAAAAGACACCTGTCCACAACCTCAAACAGTCACACTCCAAACTCCACTATGGCCAAGACCAAAGAGCTGTCAAAGGACACCAGAAACAAAATTGTAGACCTGCACCAGGCTGGGAAGACTGAATCTGCAATAGGTAAGCAGCTTGGTTTGAAGAAATCAACTGTGGGAGCAATTATTAGGAAATGGAAGACATACAAGACCACTGATAATCTCCCTCGATCTGGGGCTCCACGCAAGATCTCACCCCGTGGGGTCAAAATGATCACAAGAACGGTGAGCAAAAATCCCAGAACCACACGGGGGGACCTAGTGAATGACCTGCAGAGAGCTGGGACCAAAGTAACAAAGCCTACCATCAGTAACACACTACGCCGCCAGGGACTCAAATCCTGCAGTGCCAGACGTGTCCCCCTGCTTAAGCCAGTACATGTCCAGGCCCGTCTGAAGTTTGCTAGAGTGCATTTGGATGATCCAGAAGAGGATTGGGAGAATGTCATATGGTCAGATGAAACCAAAATAGAACTTTTTGGTAAAAAACTCAACTCGTCATGTTTGGAGGACAAAGAATGCTGAGTTGCATCCAAAGAACACCATACCTACTGTGAAGCATGGGGGTGGAAACATCAAGCTTTGGGGCTGTTTTTTCTGCAAAGGGACCAGGACGACTGATCCGTGTAAAGGAAAGAATGAATGGGGCCATGTATCGTGAGATTTTGAGTGAAAACCTCCTTCCATCAGCAAGGGCATTGAAGATGAAACGTGGCTGGGTCTTTCAGCATGACAATGATCCCAAACACACCGCCTGGGCAACGAAGGAGTGGCTTTGTAAGAAGCATTTCAAGGTCCTGGAGTGGCCTAGCCAGTCTCCAGATCTCAACCCCCATAGAAAATCTTTGGAGGGAGTTGAAAGTCTGTGTTGCCCAGCGACAGCCCCAAAACATCACTGCTCTAGAGGAGATCTGCATGGAGGAATGGGCCAAAATACCAGCAATAGTGTGTGAAAACCTTGTGAAGACTTACAGAAAACGTTTGACCTGTGTCATTGCCAACAAAGGGTATATAACAAAGTATTGAGAAACTTTTGTTATTGACCAAATACTTATTTTCCACCATAATTTGCAAATAAATTCATTAAAAATCCTACAATGTGATTTTCTGGATTTTTTTTTCTCATTTTGTCTGTCATAGTTGACGTGTACCTATGATGAAAATTACAGGCCTCTCTCATCTTTTTAAGTGGGAGAACTTGCACAATTGGTGGCTGACTAAATACATTTTTTCCCCACTGTATATGTTGAACAGGGTGGGGCTTGGAAAGAAATGTGTGTGTTTTTTTGCCAATTTTAACCGCACCCTTGTTGTTTGTGTACATGGATTTTATAATGTTGAATGTTTTTCCCTCAACCCCACTTTCCATCAATTTGTATAGCAGACCCTCATGCCAAATTGAGTCAAAAGCTTTTTTGAAATCAACAAAGCATGAGAAGACTTTGCCTTTGTTTTGGTTTGTTTGTTTGCCAATTAGGGTGTGCAGGGTGAATACGTGGTCTGTCGTACGGTAATTTGGTAAAAAGCCAATTTGACATTTGCTCAGTACATTGTTTTCACTGAGGAAATGAACTAGTCTGCTGTTAATGATAATGCAGAGGATTTTCCCAAGGTTGCTGTTGACGCATATCCCACGGTAGTTATTGGGGTCAAATTTGTCTCCACTTTTGTGGATTGGGGTGATAAGTCCTTGGTCCCAAATATTGGGGAAGATGCCAGAGCTAAGGATGATGTTAAAGAGTTTAAGTATAGCTAATTGAAATGTGTGGGTTGGAGGGTTTGTATTTTGTCCTGTAGTTCATTCAATGTAATTGGAGAATCCAGTGGGTTCTGGTATTCTTTAATAGTTGATTCTAAGATTTGCATTTGATCATGTATATTTTTTTGCTGTTTGTTCTCTGTTATAGGGCCAAAAAGATTGGAGAAGTGGTTTACCCATACATCTCCGTTTTGGATAGATAGCTCTTCGTGTTGTTGATTGTTTAGTGTTTTCCAATTTTCCCAGAAGTGGTTAGAGTCTATGGATTCTTCAATTACATTGAGCTGATTTCTGACATGCTGTTCCTTCTTTCTCCGTAGTGTATTTCTGTATTGTTTTAGTGATTCACCATAGTGAAGGCGTAGGCTCAGGTTTTCTGGGTCACTATGTTTTTGGTTGGATAGGTTTCTCAATTTCTTTCTTAGGTTTTTGCATTCTTCATCAAACCATTTGTCACTGTTGTTACTTTTCTTTGGTTTTCTGTTAGAGATTTTTAGATTTGGTAGGGAAGCTGAGAGGTCAAATATACTGTTTAGGTTTTCTACTTCCACGTTTACACCTTCACTATTACAGTGGAACGTTTTGTCCAGGAAATTGTCTAGAATGGATTGAATTAGTTGTTTCCTAATTGTTTTTTGGTAGGTTTCAACACTACTTTCCTTCCACCTATAGCATTTCTTAATATTATTCAGTTCCTTTGGCTTTGATGCCTCATGATTGAGTATTGCTCTGTTCAAGTAGACTGTGATTTTGCTGTGATCTGATAGGGGTGTCAGTGGGCTGACTGTGAACGCTCTGAGAGACTCTGGGTTGAGGTCAGTGATAAAGTAGTCTACAGTACTACTGCCAAGGACTGTACCTCTCCTCTCTCTCTCTCTCTCTCTCTCTCTCTGTCTCTCTCTCTCTCTCTCTCTCTCGATCTCTCTCTCTCTCTCTCTCTCTTTCTCTCTCTCTGTGTCTCTGTAACTCCTCTCTCTCTCTCTCATACTCTTTGTCTGTCATTTTTCTCCTCCAGTCTCGCATGTTATTCAGAAATCACTTTATGCTCAAAGGACTGAGTTTAATGGCAGTATAATGATTCTCACTGACTCACTCATTCACTGACTGGCTGGCTGGCGCTCTCTCTCTCTCTCACACACACACACACACACACACACACACACACACACACACACACACAACACACACAGTGAGTGAGTTTGTGTGACACCCAGTGGTGTGCCAGTCGGGCTGCCCTAAATTCTGACTCGGATGGTTGGTTGCAGATGGATGGTTGGTACTGAGAGTCATTACCTGTTCTGGCCTTGAACACACACGTTTACAAACACACACACACACTGAGTGATGGGTGAATCGAGAGGCACATCACTGCTCTGTGTTTGTCCCCTCCCTCTCTGTACTGGAGAGGGTTTCCATGTACTGCTGGGTGTTTGGATCCAGACTTCCGACAGAGTGTCCCGAGTGGCGCAGTGGTCTAAGGCCACTAGAGATCCTGGTTCGAATTCAGGCTCTGTCGTAGCCGGGCCGCGACCGGGTGACCCCCATGGGGCGGCGCACAATTTGGCCCAGCGTCGTCCAGGGTAGGGGAGGGAATGGCAGGCAGGATTGTAGCTCAGTTGGTAGAGCATGGCGTTTGCAACGCCAGGGTTGTGGGTTCGATTCCCACTGGGGGCCAGTATGAAAAAATACTATGTATGAAAAAAATAATGTATGCACTCACTATCTGGATAAGAGCGTCTGCTAAACGACTAAAATGTAAAATGAGTACTCTCACTCTACTCACGGCCATCTCTCTCCCGCTCCTCCTCTCTCTCCCGCTCCTCCTCTCTCTCCCGCTCCTCCTCTCAATTCCCGCTCCTCCTCTCTCTCCCGCTCCTCCTCTCTCTCCCGCTCCTCCTCTCTCTCCCGCTCCTCCTCTCTCTCTCTCTGTCTCTCTCTGTCACCGGCCTTCTAGCCACTGCCGCTTCATATCTCATCATTCCATTTGTCTTGTCTTGTCAATTACACACACCTGGTTCATATCCCCTCATTAGTCTGTGTATAAGTGTTCCATCTGCCCCCTTGTCCTTGTGGGTGATTTGTTTTATGTGAGTTGAGTGACGCTCGGTGGAGCTACTCGTACCTTGTATTGGCGGGGTAGATTGTTCCCCTGTGTCTGTATTTTGTTGTCGCTATCCATTTGATTGTTCCCCTGTGTACGACGGAATAAACACTGCATTCTGTGATTTTACCCTCCTGCGCCAGACTCCTTCTAATCACACTCATCACAGGTGTCAATGTCTAAAGGTCATGTATTTAACAGAATATTAGTGTAGGAGCTTATTCTGTACGTGTCTGTACATCTAGCTCATCATGTTCTGGTGGTTTACTGTAAGCCAGGGTAGAGTGGGCTCATCATGTACAGTTAACTAGTAGACGAGTGATACTTAATGCCATCTTGTCTCTACCTCATGTGTTGTGGTATTATACTGGGCACATCAGGTTTAGATCCTAGTGGAGGAACCTACAGGAGTAGATGAGTGATGCCCGTTTCCATGTTTCTGTACCTCTTGCTCAGTAACCCAAGGAGAAACTTTTAGTATACAGTATTTAGATGGTAGTAGAATTAATTGTGTAGTAGAAACAACAGGTTTTATTAAGTATTTTTGAATTAACTGTGTAGTAGAACCAACAGGTTGTATTAAGTATTTAGAATGAACTGTGTAGTAAAAACAACAGGTTGTACTAAGTATTTTGAATGAACTGTGTAGTAGAACCAATAGTTTGTAGTAAGTATTTTGAATGAACTGTGTAGTAGAACCAACAGGTTATATTAAGTATTTAGAATGAACTGTGTAGTAGAACCAACAGGTTATATTAAGTGTTTTGAATGAACTGTGTAGTAAAAACAACAGGTTATATTAAGTATTTTGAATGAACTGGGTAGTAAAAACAACAGGTTGTATTAAGTATTTAGAATGAACTGTGTAGTAGAACCAATAGTTTGTAGTAAGTATTTTGAATGAACTGTGTAGTAGAACCAACAGGTTATATTAAGTATTTAGAATGAACTGTGTAGTAGAACCAACAGGTTGTATTAAGTATTTAGAATGAACTGTGTAGTAGAACCAACAGGTTGTATTAAGTATTTTGAATGAACTGTGTAGTAGAACCAATAGTTTGTAGTAAGTATTTAGAATGAACTGTGTAGTAAAAACAACAGGTTGTACTAAGTATTTTGAATGAACTGTGTAGTAGAACCAATAGTTTGTAGTAAGTATTTTGAATGAACTGTGTAGTAGAACCAACAGGTTATATTAAGTATTTAGAATGAACTGTGTAGTAGAACCAACAGGTTATATTAAGTATTTAGAATGAACTGTGTAGTAGAACCAACAGGTTATATTAAGTGTTTTGAATGAACTGTGTAGTAAAAACAACAGGTTATATTAAGTATTTTGAATGAACTGGGTAGTAAAAACAACAGGTTATATTAATTATTTAGAATGAACTGTGTAGTAGAACCAACAGGTTGTAGTAAATATTTAGAAGCTTGTGTGTGTGGAAACTAGAGGTTGAGTGAATCTTAGTACCAATATAATTACCTCAAGATGTCTGGGGAACAAATCTAAAACCCCATAATCCTCTACTTCAATCCCCTCATAGCTCTTACACGCACGCTCATCATGTCCCTAATTAATTTACCTCTTCTGTTTGTCTCCAGTGAGTCTGGTTGCTATGTACGTTGGCCCACCTTGTTGCTATGTACCTTGTCCCTCCTAGTCTCATGCTCCATTTCATACTTAGTTATTGTTATACACTGAGTATACAAAACATTAGGAACACCTTCCTAATATTGAGTTGCACCCCCCCGTTTTGCCTTCAGAACAGCCTCAATTCGTCAGGGCATGGACTCTACAAGGTGTTGAAAGTGTTTCACAGTGATGCTGGCCCATGTTGACTCCAATGCTTCCCACAGTTGTGTCAAGTTGGCTGGATGTCCTTTGGGTGGTGGACCATTCTTGATACACACGGGAAATTGTTGAGCGTGAAAAACCCAGCAGCGTTGCAGTTCTTGACACACTCAAACCGGTGCGACTGGCATCTACTACCGTTCCCCGTTCAAAGGCACTTAAATCTTTTGTCTTGTCCATTCACCCTCTGAATGGCACACATACACAATCCATGTCTCAATTGTCTCAAGGCTTAAAAATCCTTCTTTAACCTGTCTCCTCCCCTTCACCTACACCGGTTTTGAATCGTATTTAACAAGTGACATCAATAAAGGGATCATAGCTTTCACCTGGATTCACCTGGTCAGTCTGTGTCATGGAAAGAGCAGGTATTCCTAATGTTTTATACCCTCACCGTAGACCTCAATAAAGGGATCATAGCTTTCACCTTGATGTTATGGAAAGAGCAGGTGTTCCTAATGTTTTACACCCTCACCGTAGACCTCAATAAAGGGATCATAGCTTTCACCTGGATTCACCTGGTCAGTCTGTGTCATGGAAAGAGCAGGTGTTCCTAATGTTTACACCCTCAGCGTAGACCTATTTAGGAAACGTCAAGGACTGAGTGGGGCGTGGCTTTAAAAATGGCAGCGTGATAAACAAATTAAATTCATGAGCAGTTTTAGTGTTAAGAGCTGGTCTCACTTCCCTCTCCTTCTCACTGTGAGTAGGGCCCTGTGTGTGTGTGGTGTGTGTGGTGTGTGTGTGTGTGTGTGTGTGTGTGTGGTGTCTGTGGTGTGTGTGGTGTGTGTGGTGTGTATGTGCGTGGTGTGTGGTGTGTGTGGTGTGTATGTGTGTGTGGTGTGTGTGTGTGTGTTGTGTGTGTGTGTGTGTGTGTGGTGTGTGTGTGTGTGTGTGTGTGTGTGTGTGTGTGTGTGTGACTTCCATTGAGGAAGTACCTCTAGCTGTGCTTCACACAATGCAGCACCTGGACAGCTCTAGGACCAGGGTTCTGTCCCCGCCCAATTCTGATTTATTTATTTTTTTCTCCCCTAATTAGTCTTTTGACCAATCACATCAGCTCTGACAAAGATCTGATGTGAAAAGATCTGATATGATTGGTCATAAGACCAATTAGTGGGGGAAAAAAAGATCAGAATTGGGCGGCCTGTGTAAACGAAGGCAGCTGCCAAAATGAAGGCAGGGACAGAACCCTGGTCCTAGAGGTACTTCCTCAATGGAAGCCACACACCACAGACACCACAGACACCACACACACCACAGACACCACACACACCACAGACACCACACACACCACACACACCACAGACACCACACACACCACACACACCACACACACCACAGACACCACACACACCACACACACCACAGACACCACAGACACCACACACACCACAGACACCACACACACCACAGACACCACACACACCACACACACCACACACACCACAGACACCACACACACCACACACACCACAGACACCACAGACACCACAGACACCACACACACCACACACACCACAGACACCACACACACCACACACACCACACACACCACACACACCACAGACACCACACACACCACACACACCACAGACACCACAGACACCACAGACACCACACACACCACACACACCACAGACACCACACACACCACAGACACCACACACACCACACACACCACATACACCACATACACCACACACACCACACACACCACACACACCACACACACCACACACACCACACACACCACACATCACATGGTTAGAAACAAACATGGGCCCTACTCATAGTGAAAGGGAGGAGAGTACAGAAATAGGAGGAGAGGAGAGGGGTTGCCTGGCTACCCAGAGTCCTTGCTCCAGCCAAAGGCTATCTGAGTGCCTCCCGACCGTCACCAAATGCGAACACATTCGGGGATATCTGATTGGTCCAGAAACCGATGGGTTGGTCCAGAGCCAGAAAACACAGGTGGTCAGGCTAGAGGAGAGGGGCGAGGGGTGACCTTACCAGTCCCCTGGGAGAGGAGGGGCGAGGGGTGACCTTACCAGTCCCCTGGGAGAGAGGAGGGAGGGGTGACCTTACCAGTCCCCTGGGAGAGAGGAGGGAGGGAGGGAGGGAGGGAGGGAGAGAGAGGGAAGGAGGGAGGGAGGGAGAGAGAGGAGGGAGGGAGGGAGGGAGGGAGGGAGAGAGAGGGAAGGAGGAGGGAGGGAGAGAGAGGAGGGAGGGAGGGAGGGGCGAGGGGTGACCTTACCAGTCCCCTGAGAGAGAGGAGGGAGGGAGGGAGGGAGGGAGGGAGGGAGGGAGGGAGGGGCGAGGGGTGACCTTACCAGTCCCCTGAGAGAGAGGAGGGAGGGAGGGGGGCGAGGGGTGACCTTACCAGTCCCCTGAGAGAGGAGGGAGGGGTGACCTTACCAGTCCCCTGGGAGAGAGGAGGGAGGGGTGACCTTACCAGTCCCTGGGAGAGAGGAGGGAGGGAGGGAGGGAGGGAGGAGGAGGGAGGGAGGGAGGGAGAAGAGGAGGGAGGGAGGGAGGGAGGAGAGAGAGGGAAGGAGGGAGGGAGGGAGAGAGAGAGGAGGGAGGGAGGGAGGGGCGAGGGGTGACCTTACCAGTCCCCTGAGAGAGAGGAGGGAGGGAGGGAGGGAGGGAGGGAGGGAGGGGGGCGAGGGGTGACCTTACCAGTCCCCTGAGAGAGAGGAGGAGGGAGGGAGGAGGGAGGGAGAGAGAGGGAAGGAGGGAGGGAGGGAGAGAGAGGAGGGAGGGAGGGAGGGAGGGAGGGAGGGAGGGAGAGAGAGGGAAGGAGGGAGGGAGGGAGGGAGAGAGGAGGGAGGGAGGGAGGAGGCGAGGGGTGACCTTACCAGTCCCCTGAGAGAGAGGAGGGAGGGAGGGAGGGAGGGAGGAGGGAGGGAGGGAGGGAGGGAGGGAGGGAGGGAGGGAGGGAGGGAGAGAGTGAAGAGTTACTGTCTGGATCCAAACACCCAGCAGTACATGGAAACCCTCTCAGAGAGAGAGAGAGAGGGAGAGAGAGAGAGAGAGAGCCAGCCAGCCAGCCAGAGCAGACAGGCTATGCGCACACTGCCCACAAAATGATGTGGAAACTGAGCTGCACTTCCTAACCTCCTGCCAAATGTATGACCATATTAGAGACACATATTTCACTCAGATTACAGCGATCCACAAAGAATTTGAAAACAAACCCAATTTTGATAAACTCCCTTATCTACTGGGTGAAAAACCACAGTGTGCCATCACAGCTGCAAGATTTGTGTCCTGTTGCCACAAGAAAAGGGCAACCAGTGAAGAACAAACACCATTGTAAATACAACCCATATTTATGTTGATTTATTTTCCCATTTGTACTTTAACTATTTGCACATTGTTACAACACTGTATATATACATAATATGACATTTGAAATGTCTTTATTCTTTTGAAACTTCTGAGTGTAATGTTTACTGTTAATATTTATTGTTTATTTCACTTTTGTTTACTATCTACTTCACTTGCTTTGGCAATGTTAACACACGTTTCCCATGCCAATAAAGCCCTTAAATTTAAATTGAAATTGAAAATTGAATTGAGAGAGAGAGAGAGGAGATATAAAGAGAGATGGAGGGAGGAGAGATGCCAAACAGATGGAGGGGAGATTAGGGTCTGCTGCTAACTTTGAGGTCATAGCCTAAACTGGGCAGTGGTTTCAGAGATTACACTGTTAGTTCTAATTTGTGTGTGTACAGTAAAGTCAGTGGGTCTATCAGTGAGAGGTTAGTATACCACTCCAGAGAGGAGGAGGAGGAGGAGGAGGAGGAGGGAGAGATGGAGGGGGATGAAGGGTCTTTCAGTGAGAGGTTAGTATACCACTCCAGAGAGGAGGAGGAGGAGGAGGAGGGAGAGATGGAGGGGGATGAAGTGTCTTTCAGTGAGAGGTTAGTATACCACTCCAGAGAGGAGGAGGAGGAGGGAGAGATGGAGGGGGATGAAGGGTCTTTCAGTGAGAGGTTAGTATACCACTCCAGAGAGGAGGAGGAGGAGGGAGAGATGGAGGGGGATGAAGGGTCTTTCAGTGAGAGGTTAGTATACCACTCCAGAGAGGAGGAGGAGGAGGGAGAGATGGAGGGGGATGAAGTGTCATTCAGTGAGAGGTTAGTATACCACTCCAGAGAGGAGGAGGAGAAGGAGGGAGAGATGGAGGGGGATGAAGGGTCTTTCAGTGAGAGGTTAGTATACCACTCCAGAGAGGATGAGGAGGAGGAGGGAGAGATGGAGGGGGATGAAGGGTCTTTCAGTGAGAGGTTAGTATACCACTCCAGAGAGAGGAGGAGGAGGAGGAGGAGGGAGAGATGGAGGGGGATGAAGGGTCTTTCAGTGAGAGGTTAGTATACCACTCCAGAGAGGAGGAGGAGGAGGAGGAGGGAGAGATGGAGGGGGATGAAGTGTCTTTCAGTGAGAGGTTAGTATACCACTCCAGAGAGGAGGAGGAGGAGGAGGGAGAGATGGAGGGGGATGAAGTGTCTTTCAGTGAGAGGTTAGTATACCACTCCAGAGAGGAGGAGGAGGGAGAGATGGAGGGGGATGAAGGGTCTTTCAGTGAGAGGTTAGTATACCACTCCAGAGAGGAGGAGGAGGAGGAGGGAGAGATGGAGGGGGATGAAGTGTCTTTCAGTGAGAGGTTAGTATACCACTCCAGAGAGGAGGAGGAGGAGGAGGAGGAGGAGATGGAGGGGGATGAAGGGTCTTTCAGTGAGAGGTTAGTATACCACTCCAGAGAGGAGGAGGAGGGAGGGGAGATGGAGGGGGATGAAGTGTCTTTCAGTGAGAGGTTAGTATACCACTCCAGAGAGGAGGAGGAGGGAGAGATGGAGGGGGATGAAGGGTCTTTCAGTGAGAGGTTAGTATACCACTCCAGAGAGGAGGAGGAGGGAGAGATGGAGGGGGATGAAGGGTATTCCAGTGAGAGGTTAGTATACCACTCCAGAGAGAGGAGGAGGAGGGAGAGATGGAGGGGGATGAAGGGTCTTTCAGTGAGAGGTTAGTATACCACTCCAGAGAGGAGGAGGAGGAGGAGGAGGGAGAGATGGAGGGGGATGAAGTGTCTTTCAGTGAGAGGTTAGTATACCACTCCAGAGAGGAGGAGGAGGAGGAGGAGGGAGAGATGGAGGGGGATGAAGGGTCTTTCAGTGAGAGGTTAGTATACCACTCCAGCGAGGAGGAGGAGGAGGAGGAGGGAGAGATGGAGGGGGATGAAGTGTCTTTCAGTGAGAGGTTAGTATACCACTCCAGAGAGGAGGAGGAGGGAGAGATGGAGGGGGATGAAGGGTCTTTCAGTGAGAGGTTAGTATACCACTCCAGAGAGGAGGAGGAGGAGGAGGAGGAGGGAGAGATGGAGGGGGATGAAGGGTCTTTCAGTGAGAGGTTAGTATACCACTCCAGAGAGAGGAGGAGGAGGAGGAGGAGGGAGAGATAGAGGGGGATGAAGGGTCTTTCAGTGAGAGGTTAGTATACCACTCCAGAGAGGAGGAGGAGGAGGAGGAGGGAGAGATGGAGGGGGATGAAGGGTCTTTCAGTGAGAGGTTAGTATACCACTCCAGAGAGGAGGAGGAGGAGGAGGGAGAGATGGAGGGGGATGAAGGGTCTTTCAGTGAGAGGTTAGTATACCACTCCAGAGAGGAGGAGGAGGAGGAGGAGGGAGAGATGGAGGGGGATGAAGTGTCTTTCAGTGAGAGGTTAGTATACCACTCCAGAGAGGAGGAGGAGGAGGAGGAGGGAGAGATGGAGGGGGATGAAGGGTCTTTCAGTGAGAGGTTAGTATACCACTCCAGAGAGGAGGAGGAGGAGGGAGAGATGGAGGGGGATGAAGTGTCTTTCAGTGAGAGGTTAGTATACCACTCCAGAGAGAGGAGGAGGAGGAGGAGGGAGAGATGGAGGGGGATGAAGTGTCTTTCAGTGAGAGGTTAGTATACCACTCCAGAGAGGAGGAGGAGGAGGAGGAGGAGGAGGAGATGGAGGGGGATGAAGGGTCTTTCAGTGAGAGGTTAGTATACC